>NW_016690422.1:647426-777962 GCF_001604755.1 Lepidothrix coronata | reverse complement strand
AGTCTCAGATACAGATCTGTTCACAGGCTGTTGAAAATTCTTTGCAGTTCTATGTGTCTCCAAAATTTGTGTTATCTTAAAATTGCTAATCAGAAGAACAAAGTTATCTTAGTTTCTTTTCTGACTTCAGATTTTGGTCATTTCAAAAGTGCCTTAAGTCACTTTAGTTATGCTCTGTGACTTTTGATGTAGAAAGGAGTGTGTATATCTTTATAAAGTTGATTAATGCAGATTTCCTTGTTCCCATACAGGATGACTCTAAGCCACCCTACTCCTATGCACAGTTAATAGTCCAGGCAATTACAATGGCCCCGGATAAGCAGCTCACACTAAATGGAATTTATACGCACATAACTAAAAATTATCCTTACTACAGGACAGCAGACAAGGGCTGGCAGGTAAGCTTGATTTCTGGAATATTTGTTTTTAGTTGGAAGCAATGCTGGCAGCTGTAAATGGTCTTGAGCAGTTGGTGCCTCAGAGCCCTTCAGAAACAGAGTTTGTCAAATGACTGTGTTGTCTTTCTCCTGATTGTAAGTCCTCCAACAAAGTGAGCAATTTACATTAGTCTCTATTTGAAACATTGCTGTGTTCATGGAATGGTGTTCTCTAAACCTCTAGTACAGACAGACTTTGGGGGAAGGAAAGTACATTTGGCACTGGGTTTGAATACCATCTGCTATCTAGGAATGGTGGTGTGTTCTGTAGCTTACAGTTGTGTAAACATCCGTATTGCTATCTTGAGATAAAATAAGGATATTAAATGTTACAGGTTCAGTTTTATTTGGGAACAGTGATCTTGACCATGCAATAAGTGAAGGAACAAGTGTGTTATCTGTTGTTATCTCGCCCTGGTTCGTGCCCTGTTTTATTTGTGAACTTGCCCATTTCTGTACCGAGTTACACCAAACCCTTCAACTCTGCAGAATTAATTTCTGCTTGCTTTTCATTTTGAAAAGACCAGCCCCAGCGTTTGCCAGGATGACTAACCGAGTACAAATCAGTCTGGCAGAGTCTGCCCACACGCACATGAAGGTTCAGTGCCTTTGGTGCTGCTTTGGGTGTCTCAGGACACAGTTTTGCCCCTTGTAAGGCCCTGGGCACACTGTCCATTGTGGGGGATCAGTGTCACTGGTTGCTGCTCACTCTGCAGCAGGGGCGTGTCTGGAGTTATTTTCAGGGAGGTGAAAAGTGGAGAAAGTGAGGGGGAGGAAAAGTTAGGAAGTGTTAACACTGGCTGTATAAGTGGAAGACTGAAGAATGCAGCAGAGGAAGAGAATTTGAAATATTAATCACGTAGTTATTTGTCATGAGACCTACATGAAAGTTGGATCACTTTCCCAAGTTAGCAGGAATGGAGCTGTTCCTGGCTGTTTGCTAAGGGTTTGGCTAGGCCAGGACTTGGCTGCTGTTGTGGCTGGGAAGTCTCTTTTGTTTCCCTTTCCCACATAACAGTGCAGTATCCTGGCTGCAGACATGCTGACAGATCTGTTTTAGCAACGAGACTCTGTTTATAAACTGTTGGTGTGTGTTTTCCTTCCTATTCTGCAGCACCTTGAGTGTCTGTTTGTGTGATGCTGCTTTACCTGAGCACAGTGAACCCAACACACACACACTGTTGTGCTCAGGTGAAGAATTCTGCTGCAGAACAGGGGGTGTGTTTGGGGGTGTAAAGCTCCAGAAAGCCAAGGTGACAGACACAGCAGACATGGTGTGTTCTGGAGTAATTAATTAGCACCTATTCAGAGAAACAATTGGAAAAGCTGAAAATCAGATGCTGTTCAGTCACTGCTCTGCCAGCTTCTATCCATCAGGAGTTGGATTACAGCTAGAGTGATGTAGGATAGATGTTTGAAATCATATTTGAGGCTATATATGCCCATATTATTCAAAACATAGAGTACACACACATGTATAATGTCCCAATCCTGTACCTTAATAAATAGCATTGAGATATTTATATCCTTTATTATTCAAAGGTCTCATTTTGTTGAGCACTTGAAGACTCTCTGTGAACTTATTTTAGCAGGTATTTTTGGATCTACTCTCTTATTCTAACATATGGAGAAATAAATACAATTTATAAACATGTCCTTGGCATCTTTCTAGTTATGTTTCAATTTTTGGCAGAGAAAACCATCTCTGGTTTCATCAGTTTGCATTTAAGAAACCATACATGGTTATCATTGCTTTAGGTTCTCCAAACTTGCCATCAGGGTCATGAACTCAGATATTTGAGCAAGATTTACATTTGATTTTGCAAATTTTTGAGGGCTTTCGCTAACATAAAGCTTTTTGTCCACTTACCCGCGTTCCCCCACGAGTATTTCAGCAGGAACACTTAGCAGCAGTTTCTTCTTGTTCAGTGATAATACCGAGAGAGATTTTGGGGTTTACAGATCTTAAAAATAAAAAAAAAATAAAATTTAAAAAGTCCTGTGTGCAAAGCCAAGCCCAGACAGAGCCACTTGAGGGTGTCAGCAGTTCTGTACATCACTTTGATGCAAGAGTGGGGGGTGTTGCAGCAAAGGGAGGACACAGGAACGTGCAAAGAGATCGAGGTAACAAAGATCTCACGGAAAACCCAGTTCAGGACCTGCTGCCACTTGGTGTTTTTCTAGACACACTAAATCCTTGGCTCCTTTATTGAGACAGACTGGACTGTGGGTGAACTCCCAACAATCCAGCTGCCTTTGGAACTTGTGTAATTTAACCTTTTCTTTCTGAACTGTGGAACAGTAGCAGGGTTATGGTCTAGGATCAAAAATCAGTATCTGCTGTGCTCTGCTGGCCCTCCTAGAAGGAGCTGACACTCTGTGGGACACCTGGGGAAGGGTTGTGTATGAACACTGGTAATTTTTCTTTATTATTCTCTTTATCACTGCATTCTGCACAAGTATTTGTGGTGTCCTAACAGTTGGTCGCGATCACCGTGTTTCTCATGAGAGATTTAAAATGGGATTCCTGTTATTTCCAATTAGCATACTGGGTTTTTAATTGTTGGGAAAGGTTTGACAAATGCAAGAGTCCTTTCAGGTTTATGGCACTGCCTTGGCAGTGCTCTGAGTTCTGTTGAATTAAGGAATTAAAGAGCTGAACCCCGAGTCTCCTGTAGTACAAACTGCTGCACTAGGCCACATTCTGACTTGGAAAAGTTATATGAATTCTACATATTTTTTTATGTTCCATAGAATTCAATACGTCACAATCTCTCTCTGAATCGTTATTTCATCAAAGTACCACGTTCCCAGGAAGAACCAGGCAAAGGCTCATTCTGGAGGATAGACCCTGCCTCTGAAAGCAAATTAATAGAGCAGGCTTTTAGGAAAAGGCGGCCTAGGGGAGTACCTTGCTTTAGAACCCCTCTGGGACCACTCTCTTCTAGGTAAGGAAAAACAGATGAACAAAAAGACTATGGCTGTTGTTTAATCTTCAGGCTGATACAGACTTGGATACAGTCACGAGTTTAGTAATTTAATTTCATCCAGACTCAGTGTTTGAAATCTGTGTGGCTCGTTAGGAGGCTGCCCCATACACCAGGCTTGTGTTTACTGCTTGTTTTCAGTGTTAAAAGAACTCTGTTTGCATAACTAACTATCAGATTGTTAATGTAAGCAAGCCTTGCTGTACCTTTCGTGGGTTTTACAGAATTATAACTTTAATTTCTAACTGCCATCTACTGGATTTTAAAACTGTTTGCAAAGAAAATTCTCACATACCGGCTACCATTCTGTTGACCTTAGAGATGCCAATTGTGTGTTCAGTTTGATAATGCTCGAGCAGAATTCGTGATGGGGAAATTACCTGGGTTTAAATTGTTCCCTCTGTAAAGTTATGGCCTTTCTGCTGGTGCAGATCTGTTACTACTTGCCCTTTTATAGCCTGAGATTTGCTCATCGTTCTTCTCCACCAGAAGAAACGTTCATGTTTCACAGATTGCTTAGAGTCTCCCGAAGAAGGCATCCAGCCACTTCTTCTCTGTTAACTGTACCTGGAGTTTGCTTTTAAATCCTGTCCCTGTTTAACAGAAGCTTTCTAAAAGATCCTGGGATCTGGGTTGTAACTCGAGTTGCCCTCCCCTTCTGTGGGCCGCGTGTTACGGTCTCCTTAGAGGAAGGTTAAAACACATCAGCTGCTGCTTTCATTTTTAACTACAGAAGTGCCCCAGCTTCTCCTAATCACTCTGGAGTGTTGTCTGCACACTCCAGTGGCGTCCAGACCCCCGAGAGCCTGTCCAGGGAGGGGTCTCCCGTCCCGATGGAACCTGAGCCCAGCACTATCCAGCCAAAACTCGCCGTCATACAAGAAGCGCGATTTGCACAGAGTGCCCCAGGTGAGGAGCCCTGGGCTGGGGCAGGGAGGGGGCTCATGCAGAAACAGTGCCAAGACTTCACCAAAAAAGGATATATATTTAACCTCTTAACCTTCAGAGCAAATCTGTGAGAAACTCAGAAACAGGGAGACTCTGTTTGCAGGGGGCTGCTCCAGCACCCTGGATCACATTGCCAGGGAGAGGCTGTGCCTCTGTCCTGTGTAGGACTGTGCTGTCTTGTAACAGTTGTCATTTGCTTTCAAAGTGTATTCTCTCTAATTAAGAAAAAAAAAAAGAAAATAGAAGGTTACATGTGTTACAGAAATAAGGAAATGCCTTTCACAGCTCTGTGATCATCTCATCCTTTCAAAGCGGGGGATAAAAGAATTGGAAGGGTCAAGAGAGAGAAGAAATTTCCTATTTAAAACAAAAGGGCATAAGGCATGATGGGATAAGGATGTGTTTGTTTAATTACCTTAGTTTATATATGTTTCCATCCATTTTCTTGGTGATGTTGTGGCACTACAGAAGTGCCAGTGATCCTTCAGTGGTGAGGACAAACATGGTCCTGAACAGAGACACCGGGATCTCCCAGCCTAAGGATGTGGAGAGTGTTGCTGATGCAGACGTGCTCCACACACCACCTGAAGCATGTACATGTTCCCATCTGTGGAGAGGGGATTTTCTTTGTCAGTGTAGCTGCCCTGGGGGAGGGCTGGGGCGTGCCCAAGTGGAGTGTGGGTTTTACTGAGCCAGGACAGCCGTTACCCCGGGTCTGTGGCTGGGAATAACCACGTGTCATAGTCTTCATTGTCCAGTGTTACCTTTTGGATCGTTAGTGAAGGAGGTAGTTAAACCTCTGAGGCTTTAGTGTTAAGTTTAAAAGAATGATAGGTTTAAGAGAAATAATTAAAATTGGCAGCCTAATTTTGATCTCTCTCTTGCAGGATCACCTCTCTCTAGCCAACCAGTTTTAATTACTGTACAACGGCAGCTACCACAAACTATTAAACCCGTCACCTACACTGTTGCAACTCCTGTGACAACATCAACATCCCAGCAGCCTGTAGTTCAGACAGTTCATGTTGTCCACCAGATCCCAGCTGTGTCAGTCACCAACGTGACTGGATTAGCACCAGCAAACACTTACACTGTCGCGGGACAGGCCGTCGTCACGCAAGCGGCGATGGTCACCCAGCCCAAGGTAGAACCTCAAGAGAATGGAGACCACAAGGAAGTCAAAGGTGAGAGCCTGGGGGTTGTTTTGGGACCTCTTTATGCAGAGGGATCAGTATTTGAAACTTGAAGTCATAGAATCATAGGGTGGTTTGGGTTGGAAGGGACTTTTAACATCGTCTCGTTCCAACCCCCTGCCATGGGCAGGAATGCAGCCCATTAGACCAGGTTGCTCCAAGCCCCATCCAGCCTGGCCTTGAACACTTCCAGGGCTGGGGCATCGATACTTCCAGATGAAATGTTTGGCTAAAACTGAAGATTTTGTATCATCATTTCTCAGGATGAAGCAAGTAATAAAACGATAGATGCACTTTCCCACTGAGGGTTGATTGAGTGAAACCAGGAGGTTCTTTACCACTTCCTTGGTTTTAACCGTGTTTTATCCCCTGTTTTGCAGTGAAAGTGGAGCCTCTCCCTGCTATTAGCCATGCTGCAATAGGAGCTGCTAGTCGGATCATCCAGACATCTCAGCCCACCCCCCTACAGACAGTCACCATCGTGCAACAGGCGCCCCTGGGGCAGCATCAGCTGCCCATAAAAACTGTAACGCAGAACGGAACGCACATAGTGCCCATCACCACGGCCCTGCCGGGGCAGGGCACTGCTGGTACGTATGGCAGGGCTGTGCTTTGGCCAGGGAAACCTCACAGCACCACTGCTGCCTTCTCAGCTCTGTCCTTGTGTTGTTCGTAGTTAGACTGAAGAGTAAGTGCCAACAGAAGCTGTAGCTCACAGCCCTGCAAGGGGCTCTTCCTTCCCTGTTGGTAAGAAGGGGTTTCTCCTCACTGAGCATCACCTGAACATCATCTTACTCTCTTTGTGGTCATTATAGGGATGTTCTAAGTGGTGACAACGTGTCCTCCCTCCTAATTAAGCCTGGATAGGACACCTTCCACCATCCCAGGTTGCTCCGAGCCCCGCCCAACCTGGCCTTGGACACTTCCAGGGATGGAGCAGCCACAGCTTCTCTGGGCAACCTGTGCCAGGGCCTCCCCACCCTCACAGGGTTCTTCCTAACATCTAATCTCACCCTGCTCTCTGTCAGTGAGGCCATTCCCCCTTGTCCTGTCACTGCCTGCTCCTGTAAATAATCTCTCTCATCCACAGGCCTGTGGCACCCCCGTCCTGATCCCTTTTCCTGTGAAGCCTCAGTGACTTCAGTGCTGTCATTACTGATTTACCCAGAGAGAAACAAGTTTTAAAAGAAGTTCCTGTAAAAGCCATTCAAATGGTATCTGATCCCAGGTGGTTGGTTGGGAACCCAGCAACAAGAAAACCAGAACTTGGCTTTTTAAACTGTTACTTTTTATTCTGATTTTATTGAATCTGTACTAAAAATGACCAAAATTCTGAAAGATTTTGAGATGATTGTTATCTGAATCCCCTTGTTCCCCTCTGGAACTGGGCAGGCTGTGCTTTGTCATCATTCCATACATTCCATACATTCCCACTTGCTTTGCTTTGCAGGTGCACACAGCTGGTTCTTACAGTTTTGCTTTGAATGTTACCTGATACTGAAGGAGGTTTTGTGTCATAAAATATGTTTACAGAAATATTTTAGGGCTATTTTATATCAATTTCTTGCCTGCATTTCTGCCCTTAAGTCTTTCTAATGGAGTGAACTATCTGCTTAGTTCTTTTTTACTCCTCTGACATTTATAGGTCAAGTGTTGTGGCTGCTGCCACTTCACTTCCAGCTTAAGAGCAGCAAAGGCAATCACAGTCAGACCTGAGGTGCACTTTGTGTGTCAGAAGGGATGTGTGAATTGAGCTGAGAGCCCTGTGAAATACACTGAAAAGTTATTTTTGAATGTAAGAAATAAGTCCTTTTGTCTCTTTCCTGGATTCTTAAAACTCAGCTGATTTCAACGTGTTCCCTGACAGGGCAGCTGCTGGGTGTGTGTAGGGAGTGTGGCTGCACGTAGGAGTAGAGTTGTGGTGTTTCCCACTGTGTCACTTGTGTGACAGGGTGGGAGATTCCTGGGCTTTAAATACCTCCTGAGGTGTTCACAATGTGAACAGCAAGTGAGGAGTACTCCAGGTCCTGGTCTCTCTGTTACAGTTACTCCTGAACCAGCAAGAAAGCAGGTAATTCTCAGGCAAAGCATCTAAAGGGGGAACTGGGCCCACAGAAACAGGTTTGTTTGTGTGTGTCTGTGTTAGCACGGGCACATCTGTGTTTATACACACATTTGTGTGTGTTTGTCCTTGGAGAAAGAAGGTTTGTACCATGTGAAAGCAAAGAAATCCAGAGCAAGTCCCGTTCCATTTTCCAGGTGTAGTAAGCAGGTGCTGTGAGATCCTGCTCTCAGCAGAGCAGCTTGGCAGCACTGCCTGGTCCCTGTGAGTCAGCTGAACACTCTGAGGTCCAAAAGAAACTCAGGCTTCTTATTGCACAGTAAAATTTTGTAACTGGATATTCTGTGTTTCAGCTTTCAGTGTAGATTTCAGACAGCATCATTCTTTTGTGTTTCCTACTCCCACATATCAGCTGTGGCTCTACCCAGTGGGTCTCTTGCTACTCACCAGACCCTGGAGTGAATAATCACAGAATCACAGGGTGCTTTGGGTTGGGAGGGACCTTAAATCTCATCTCATTCCACCTCCCAGCCATGGGCAGGGACACCTTCCACTGCAAGAACAGGATAATGCAGTGACAGTCTTAATGTGTGTTTGAAGGTGAGAGGTGAACTTCTTGATTTTATTTAAGCAACAATAAATTTGCAGGAAGGCATTTTATTCAGGAGTTACATCTCCATGGCCCCTATTCAGAAATGGTACAAGGAGTAGCTTTTCTAATGGGAGCTGAATGACTGCTGAGATACAAGAGCAAATTGATTTACAGCTTGGTACATGCAGAGGTGATAGTCCAGGTATTCTCTAGGATGGCTTGCTATGAACAAATTACAAGTTTAGCACATAATAATTTCTCACGGACTGGATGTTTCAGCTCCACTAGCAGGGAATGCTGGGATAATGTCAGTGAAGTGCTGAGAGGAGGGAGCAGGAAAAACACAGGTGGTTTCGTAATGTCTAGATAAAGTTTCCTGAAATGCAAGGAATGAGTAATTAGTGTTTTGCATTCTTTGCAAAGACACTGAATGGCTGATTTAATAATATTAATAATACTGAGGAAGGTGCTGATCACGGGCAGAGGGAGGAACCTCTGGGTGTCTGAAGGATTAAAGGCCTGGACTCGCCCATTAGTGGTGCCCTGTGCTGTCTCATCCATGGAGGGAAATTAAAATCTAGTATAGGATATTTAAACTGTATTTTTCTGTCAATCTAATGCTGTTGTGGATCTGAATCTAATCATGTGTGTCCAGTACCACTGGTGCTTGTTCCAGCCCTGCCCTTATGCTGTGGGCAAATGCCTCGTTACCCCTCCCAGGGGAATTGCTGCATGTGTCACGTGCATCTCCTGGCTCTGAATTCCAGAGGTTCCTGCAGTGACTTACAGCCCCAGCTGGGTCTGGCACGCTGCTGTTCTCCTTCCAGGCCATGTCACACATCTGCAGTGATCAGAGACATGGCCAGAACCTACCAAAGGGTTTGTGAATCCACTTCCCAGTTCTGTCACAAGTTATGGTATTGATTTGCTTCCAGTCATTGAATCTTTCCCTGTCTTCAGGTCTCCAGTGACTAAATGAAGCTGCTTCCCTGTTCTCCCACCTGTGTCCAAATCAGTGTGAATGTTGAGTGGGGAAAATGTCCTTCAGGTTGTGCAGATTGAACAATCACCCCCAAAAACCTCACCTGGGCTCCACGTGGAGCCAGTAAAGGAACTGACCATTTAATGACAGTGCAGGTTTGCTGCCATACCCTCTGACTCGACAAGGATGGGGGTGCTGAGGTCTTTATTCCCTCTTTTCCAGCTGCTGCGAGTCCTTTGCATATGTTGGCCACCCACGCGTCCGCATCGGCGTCGCTGCCCACCAAGCGCCAGAACGGAGACCAGTCGGAACAGCAGGAACTCAAACGGATCAAAACAGAGGATGGAGAGAGCATAGTCATAGCTGTGAACGTGGACACCCCACCCGTGGCAGTGAGTGACAAAGGCAGTCAGAACTAGAAACTTAGGGGAGTTTTCTTTTTTTTTTTTCTTTTTTTTTTTTTTTTAAAAAAAAAAAAAAAAAAAAAAAAAACAAACGCAAACTCCGTGGTGCCAAAAGGAGACACTTAAATCTTAACACCTAAAACGTTGGAACATGTTCTCACGCAGTGGGGAAAGGGGCCCTGTGATCAGACTTCAACTTTCAGCACTGAAACAAAACCCAAACACAGGTGGCCTTAAAACTTGGTAATTTAAAAGTCAAAACTGCAGAACCGTGTTGTTGTAGAGGCTGTTCCCCCTCTGCTCCTGCCCCACCGGACTGTGTGTGCTGGGGGGGGCTGCAGCTTTAACAGGACCTGTCAGATGATTTCCAGGACTGAGGATCTCAGTGTAACGGCAGCATGATAGCGCTTAGTGTGACTGGTTTAACGATTGTATATTCCTAAAGGGAACAGAGGCAGGAGCCATTCCGACACCGTGGCAGCTACGCCTTTCCGAACCACCCACCCATGCAGTTGTTGGTAGATAATGCAGTATTTTGTTGTTCACATGTGGAATTAGAAAATTTTTGAGGTGTATTTTCATTTCTTTGCAAAACGATGGGGTCTTTGACATTTCAAATCACTCCATTTCTACTCCGGAAACTTTGGAATCACAACAAATACTTTTCATGTGAAATTTTGTTTGGTAAAAAACTGAATGTAGGGTTTTTTTAACCGACGGAATGATTTACTTTTGTCTGTCCTGTTCAAGTTCAGATAAAGCTACTTTATTACATCTGCAAATTTTCATATTTTAGCAGTTGCCTGATAAATTTAATCAAATTTTATTACCATGTGTAGTGATCAAACGCTTCTTTGGGCTTGCATGTAACTGATTAGAAACTCTGATGTAAATGAGCCGTTAACTGACGTAAAGAACTGCTATGGATTTGACCAGAGCTGCACTTACCTGTTTCTCTCTCTGCTACCTTTTGCTGTTTGTTACTTTGTGTTGACTTTGACTGTCCCTGGCATATTTTTCCAGTCTAAAGTAAAACAAGAGTCTCGCTTAATATTGTGTATGTTTAAGATAACAGACTGTTCTTCATTTAGAAAGAGGAAATTCTTTATCACGAGTCCTTTTAAAAAGAGTAAAATTATCTTGTCAGAGGTATATTCGATATTTTTAAGCTTAAGCACCCTTGAGTAGAAATTAATCTGCCCCATTTTCTCTGTAACACTTCGATGTCAGACACTGACCTCCGGGGTCTCCATGACCAGTAGCTGTTGTGGTTTTCTAACAGTGGCTACCAGATTATGGTAATAATAATAATAATAATTATTATTTTTTTTTTTAAGTGTGTGTTCTGCAGTTGAACATTTTAAAATGTATCGGTAATTTCTCACTTTAATGTGGTAATAGATTCCACTTTACATTTCAAAATTCAATTGAAACAAGGCTGCTGTTCAGTCTTCAACTCACACAACGTCTTAGTTCCTCCTGCAGCCAGGTGAGTGGAAGCGTTGGCTTCGTGGGAATCTGGTTTTTTGTCCTGTTCTGTAATAAAGATGCATTATTTATATTTCCTTTCCCGCTGTGAAAGGAAAAACTGTATTTTCACAATGGACTGAACAGTTTGGAGTGGTTATTTTAGGCAGCTTTTGGAAACTATTTACCTAAAGACCAAATATGAGAAATCTGTACAAGTTTTGTGTTCATCCACACAATGGAACTGTTACAATGTCTCTGCAGATAATACATATTAAAAAACTATGAAAAAAAAAAACTCTACACAAGCTGGATTTATAACAGGCATTTAAAAAAAAAAAAGCATAACCTGAAAAGAAGCATTTCTGTACAATTGCAACGTTTTCTTTAGAGGTTTTAAAAATAAAAAAAAAAAAGTAAAGTTTTAACATACTTTTTTTAAGAAAAAAAATCCAGTACTAGTAATTTAATTTGGTGTTGAATGAATTGACTAGAATGTGGTTTATTTTCAGAAGTGAGAATCTGTTCACAACTAGGGCTAGGTGAATAATAGTGTATAAGATTTTTTAAATAAAATTAAATTTTATTCAGCAAATTAACCAAGTTGAAATTACTCAACAAGTGTGTTTGAAATACTGATGTATATTTTGGGGTGGCTAATGCAGTTTCTGCTGGCAGTGCCACAGGACAGTGTCAGACCCAACAAGCCAAGGTGTCCCTTCCTGCCACTGTGTCCTGGGAGCCGAGGGCATGGATGGGTCTGGGACTGGCCCCTGCCAGGGCTTCACACTTTGGTGCACATGGAATTGGACACAGGAATGTGTCTGTGTTGAGATGGATCATTATTTCTGTAAAGAAGTGTAAGGAGATGGCACTTTGTGGAATCACTGTCGTGAACACGGGCTTGGTTTCTGATCCCCTTTTTCTGTTACATTCCCTTTGTTTCTCATCAGAGTTGGGGAAATGCTTTTGACCAACAACCAGGAAAGCTCTACTGGTCAGGTTTTCATGTCAGTGCTTTCAGGAGCTGGGGAGAAACCAAAGGAGGGCTGTGGAGCTGCTGGGAAGGGCTGGGGCGTTAGGGGCAGAAAGGGCAGAACCTGCTCCTGTAACAGAAGGAAGGGTCTGGATGGGCTGTGGTGGGAAATTCCCCCTGATCTCCTGCTGACCAGAGCAGAATCATTGGCTTGTTTGGGGAAAAAGAAAAAAAAAATAAATGCTTAAGCTGTAGGCAGTGCAGTGTTGTGATTGTTACTGTGCCATGGAGGAAGGGGAGCAGCGGGGACCCGGCCTGGCATTCCGGGGTGTGTGACACTCCAGGGCTGTTGTGTCCTGCACAGCCCCTGTCTGCAGGAACTGCTCGTGCCTCACGTGTGCCAACTGTACTGATTAATCTTGTGTTTTCTGCTTCAGTGTGGATACCCAAAGGTTCTGAGAGAAATCTTCATGTTCCTTGGTTTCTGCTGGCAAACACCTGGAATTGCCATAGAATTTGTTGCAGTGGCTCGTTGTTTAGTTTTCCTGTCAGGATTTTGAACTGTGACACAGATGCTGCAGAAGGAGACAGCAAAACAGGGAGAGAAGGAAAAGAAGTGGATAATCCATGTACTTACACAGCAGATGCTGGTGGGAATACTTTGTTTCAGGAACAGTTGTGTTTAGACTTACTGTGCAAATCCTGCCGTGTCTTCGTGGCTGGGGGTGATCCCAGCCTGCAGCACTGTGGCCATGTGTGCCATCAATCAATCAGTGGGCTGTAATCCTGAAAGTACTGTTTATTTTCCAGAAAAATGACTGACTAAACACTGTTCATTTGATTGTAGAGCTGTGCAAATGCTGGTTAAATTCACCCACGGGACGCGGGGCAGCAGCGAGCGATGTCATGAAGTCCTGGCAGAGCAACCTGGAGCCAAAGCCAGGTGGGAAGACTCATTCCTTTGCTGGATTTGGATCCCTGCAGAACAGCCTGTGTACTGAATGATACAGATTTGCAGGTAGTACCAGAAGGAGGAGTTTGAGGTCAAGTCCGTTTGGTATTAGGGGATTCCATGCTCAGTGCAGCACTGCTGGCTGCCCACACAGGTGTGTTGTTGTCATTCCTGCTGCCACATGGGAGCAGATGTTTAGAGGAAGTTTTACAAATTCAGCAGAGTTTAAATCTCCCAAGAAACACCTCATAGTCTCCTGTCAGCTCCAGGATAACTGGGATGGGAGGGCAGGGGGATGGTGCTCCAGCAGCTGAGGATGTGCAGAGCCTGCAGAGCAGTGCAGGAGCCTGGATGGTGGAGTTCAAGAGTTTTCTTGCTCTTCAAAGTGAGTCCCACTGGTGGGATCATGAGCAGCTCCTGCCTGCTCCAGGGAGAGGGGATTTCCATCACACTTGGAGAATGGTCTCCAGCCCTTCCCACGCATCCTTCTCTGGGGAGATGACAGTTGCACTTAGTCCTGCTGATAGAGCTGTTACAAGGTGAGGAGCCTCAGCCCAGCAGCTGTGGTGAGTGATTAAGTGCTGAACAGGAACAGGTTTGGACTTATTTTGGGAAAAACATCAAGGTATGTGCCCCAGGCAGTGGTTCAAGTGCTCCTGTCCCCTCTCACACAGCGGGTTCAGCTCCTGTCCTTCACCAGCCACCACTCCTGACTCACAGAGGTGTTTATTCCCCCAAACCTAGAGCAATGGAAGTCTTGGCTGTGACCATCAGTGAATACAGCAAAGTTAGTCACTTTTATTTAAAAGAAATAACATATTACAAATAAGTGTGCAAAACAATTCCTGTGGTTAAATACACATAAAAGCAACATGCAACCTTGACATCAACATGGTAAGTTAGTCCTTAGTAGGTTACGTGACACTAAAAGGGACTTGTCAGAGTTTGCAGCTAAACAATCTGGGAGTGAACTGGCGTGTCAGGGCTGAAGCATCTGTGAAATTGAGAGTCCAGAAGAGCTGGACCTCCCTGCCCCAGGGTTTAGTGCCAGAGAGGTCAAGCTCGGAGCTAATCTTGTGTTCTGGGTTAGGAGCTTGTGCCTTAAGTCAGCAGGAAACAGGGTAACAGTTGTTGGGGAAGTGTACAGGTGAGTGGGTTCAGTCTAACCTACCTGTCCTGGGCCAGCAGCTTTAGGATGCGACAGCTCAAAGAAAAAAAGACAAGTTTGCAAGTTCAAAGCCGTTGCAGACGTGGATTCCTGGCAGCTCCCTCAGTCCTGTGCTGGACGTGTACAGGGCCAGTCCCTGCAGGCTCTGGCAGCAGTTTGGCAGCACAGCTGGCACACCAGTACCCAGTGGGATTTACACCTGGAACAGCTGACTGGGAACAGGAGGACTCACCTCTACAGCTGCAGGGGCCCTGGGTGTTTGCTGTGCACACCCAGGGGGTTGGGTCGGCTGCCTCGAGGTGCCTCCACTGCTCTGGAGTTTGGCACCTTGGGCAGTTCGTGCTGATCCCTGCCCTGCACAGGCAGGGCCCCACCGCTGCCCCCACCCAGCCCCCTGCACAGGGCAGGGGACAAGCAGAGCTCGAGCTGCAAGTGTCCCCTGTCACCTCTCTGCTCCTGGCCGGGCTGGCAGAGGGAGCATCACCCAGAGCGTTCCCCCCTCCCAGCCATGCAGTGGAAGTAAAGCAATGCCTGAAATCTTCTGGTTTCACATCCCTTCTCCTCAGGCCAGCCCCGGGGGTGGGCAGCCCCACAGAGCTGCCTGGGTGGCAGGCACGGTGTTGGAGCCAAAGTCATGTCACAGTTTGGAGTAAGAGAAACCCAGTAGGCACAAGCTTGTCGAAAGCCACATCTTGAAAACTTGAGTTGGTGACAGTAACCCAAAGAGATTTTAATGATGAATACTTGCAGAAATGAGAACAAACATATGTAGTCCACTACTTCAGAGCTGCTTGTGATCATGTTGGGCCAGGCTTCTCCGTGAGCTCTGCTGAACTTCTGGATCAGAACTGGACATTTGGAACTGTCCCTCAGAGGTGTGGAGTGGCCGAGGCAGGGCTGTGACTCGTGCACTCCCCTCCACCCAGTCAAAGCTTCTCATCTGTCATTTCTAGGAACTGAGCGTACACATCCCTTGAGCATTCCCCTTTTTGGTTGAATAAGAACTTGTAGTAGCTGCCATCTGCACATATTGCTGCAACACAAACAAGCAGAGTCAGCTGGGCGGTGCCTTTCTGTTCTTCAGCTACAGCACAACCCTCCCTTCGGGCTCACAGAGCACCCAGAGATGCTCTGGAGAGACCTGAGGGCCACCAGCCCTGGTCTGCACAAGCTGTGCCAGCCTTGTGCCTCCTTCCCTGGGCAGTGGGAGCAGCCAGAGCTGACAGGGACACTCAGCAGAGGGTTCCCTCCAGCTCTAAACCAGTGTAGTTCAAACCCTGGCTCTCCAGCCAGAACCTGGGGACTCCTCCATCACTCACCTATGACAGCATTTGGCTCTGTTCCAAAGGCACAAATGCACGGAGAGCCTGAGGGAACCTGGAATTTGGAAAAGCTCCATTTGGAACTGAAGTATTTGGGGAGAAAAGTGGCAGAGGCCAAACTGAAAGAGAGAAAAAAAAATAACAGCTTAGTATGGTGTTGAGTAGAGTGGATTCAGAACTGCTGGAGTGACTGAACAAGATAAAAGGCTCACACTATTTTTGACTGGCTTTTTATGATCTTTTACTAAGTACCAGGTAACCTGGACAATTCCCCTTCTTGGCAAGGGGGACCCTACAACTACCTTTACGTTTTTAAGTGACTGGAAAAACTGCCAAAAGATTGATTTTTAGTAGAGGGATGTGTCCACAAGGTATGTTCATGCTGAGATCCACTAAAACCCACCCTGACCCTCCTGCTGGAATTCTGCAGCTCCACAAGGGACAGCAGGAACTTGGCAGTTTAACTACAGAGCCCTAAATCTGCAGCTTCACTCCAGCCCAGCAGATCAATCTTGCTGCCTCCAGCAGTGCAGGGATTTGCTACTGAGTGACACAACCAGAGTTTTAAATGCCATTAAAAGCTCAAGGACACCCCCCTGGCTTCAGAAAGGCTCAATCCCTACCTTGACTGCTTATTTCTTTTAGGGTCTTCTGCAGCAAAGATGTGGACTGTGCCGTGGTCGCTGGAGACGCAGATGAGGGAAGCATCCTGATTGAAGTTAATACTGCAGAGAACACAGAATACTGCAGGATCCCTCCTGGGACAGACCCACAGCACACACAGTTCTGCTGCTGCAGTTGCCCACAGCAGCTGCCAGCCCGCTCTGGGGTGGGAACAGCTCCTCTCTGTAAGAGCTGGGGCTCCCCTGATCCAGGGCTGCCTTGGGATGAACAGCCCAAATCCCTCAATCCAGGGCTGCCTTGGGATGAACAGCCTGCACTCGTAACAGGGTCTGGAGTGGCAGGAGCAGCAGGACTCCCTGACATGGACACCATGGGTGTGGGCCACTCTGACACTTCTGGAAGAAAAGGAGCTCTGCTCCAAGGAGTGGGCAAAATGTGTAACATTCCTACCCCAGATGGGGCTTGGAAGAGGAGGGGGAGTTTCCAGGCTCCTGGCAGAGTCACACCTCTGTCCTGGGCACTCCCCTCACAGCAGGATGTGGTGCTGAAGCCCCACCCTGCCCCAAGCTCTCCAGTCCCTGGGCAGTGTTCAAATGCATCAGGGCCCTCCCAGTGTCTGTGTAAGTTCAGCATCCCCAGCTCCCACCTGTGCTGGGCAGGGGCACAGCCTGGCACCACACAGGCTGCTGTCCCAGCCCCTGCTCCCTGTGCCAGGCTCCACACACCTCCCAGCTCCCTCCCCTCCCCAGCAGTGAGCCCAGAGCAGCCCTGGGCCCTGTGAGGGCTCTGTGTGCCCAGGAAGCACATCTGTGCTCAGCACAGCACCTGAACATCCCAGTACATTGGACATCCCAGTGCATTGGACATCCCAGTACATTGGACATCCCAGTACATTGGACATACCAGTATATATTGGCTGCCTGTGATCCTCGACGTAGCTCCTGGATTAAATGCCCTGACGAAGTATCAAATATCCTTATAAGGGTCCCCTTGAAAAGGAATCAAGCCTTGTATTAGGAAAGGCAGAAGACTCTCTTTACATCTGTGAATGCAGCCTAAAACTCTGTCTGTCTGACCAGTATGTCCCTGCACACACCTCTGGGGGTTTTCTTCTTGCTAGATTTGAGAACCTGTTTTAATTTTGGGGAAGAACATTGACTGCCCCCACACCAGCCCCACAGTGTTACAGTGCTGTGGTGCACAACCTTGTCACTTGGCTCCTCAACTCAAGTTTCTTTCAGCTCTTTTCTAAAGCACCAGCACAGCCCTGGCCCTGGTTGGCAGACCCTGGAGTGTGCCCAGGCTCTGGGAGTCACTTCTGCCTTGCTCCCTCAGTCAGTGCTGCCATTTTCAGTGCTACTGTGCAATTCTTTCCCACAAATTATAATCAGGGTGTGGCTGACTTGTCTTAGAATTAATTCAGAGGCTGTCCATCATCACCTGCAGTCCTGTTACACGCCTGGTTAACAGGTGCAGCTCTCCAGTCACACACCAGGAGGTAACAGAACCCAGCAGAGAAAGATTTGGTAAACTCAGCTTAGTTTTGATTTAAGAGGCAGGCTTGGGATGTTTGCTGACTGTGCTCAGACTCCCTAGTTTGGTTGGAAAATAAAAGCGGTTTGAACTTTTTCTCTGTACAAAACAAGGAACATCCTGATACAAATGCAGCAGATAATGAGTCTACTCAGCAATGGAGTTGGCAGCTTGAAGAACTCTGTTTAGAAGACATGCAGCCATTAAGCTTAGTTAGGAGAGACTGTGGCTGCATTTTCTTTTTTTAAGCTGTTTGAGTGACAGCCTGGGCAGTAGAAACTGTTCAAAGGAGAGACTTGTTGAATTCATTTGGCTTTTCCTTGAGAAACTCCTTTCATTTGAGTGGAAGAAGGCAACGAGTGCTCCTCTTGCCTCAGGGAGATGGGTCCATCTGCCTGACATTCCTCTGGGAGATGAAGGGCCCTGGCAGCCCTCCCAGGGGTTCCCAGGGAGAGGGCAGGTCTGTCATCATTTGAGCTGCACCCTAACCTGAGGGTTTTGTCAGTGTGTTGTGCTCTTTAGTCCCACAGGGGTGCACACACCATTTCAGAAGGAGGGGGCAGCCACCCCCTCCTGCTCTGCACCAGGGGCTAAGCCCTGGCAGAACAAAGCCCTCTGGCAGGACAGACCTGTCTGCAAGCATTTCTCTAGCCAGTGGGTGTGAAGTGAGTTTAAGCAGAAAATAATAAAGGTGAAAGAATACAAATAAGATTCTCCCCCTGCTTTTTAAAAAAATTAACAGTATCTGTTGAAGAACACATGAAAGCTGTGAGCTGCTTGGGCCAGGCTTCTGTCACTGAAGAGTCACTGCTCCAGTCAGCTAAAACATAAGCACTACCTCAGGCACAGCCCTTGGCTGTTGGTGTCTGGGGATCCCAGAGGGGCAGTGAAGATAAAGGGAATGCACATTCCAGTGACAAATTTCCCCGGTAGGTATTTCTCTGTCTTTCCTACGAAGGATGTGACTTCCTATTTGTGACACTGGAACACAGAGTAGGTCAGAGGCAGGGACATCACTCTTACTTTTTCTGATGCTGTTGCAATTCTTGTTCCCTGCAGGTTTAAAGCAATACAGCTCAAGACTCCTTCGTGGGCTGGGATGTCCACGGGAGGCTTCTCCGTGTTGGCCAAATCCACGATCTGCACGTGCCCAGTGTGTGTCCCAGGAAATGCAAGAAGAGAATTATTACTATTTGGACAAAGGACACAGAGACCTGAAAGACACACAAAAAAAAAAAGAAGAGAATAACTGGATCATTTCCATAAACCAACGTTTTCAAATGTAAGTTTCTAAAATACCAGTAATTTCACAATAAGCAAACAGACATGGAGCAAGTCAGAATCTCATCTGAATGGCTGGTGCAGGATCCCAAAACATGACCCATCCATGAGTGCAGAGCACAGCAAAGCAGGGGAGTAGCATAATTTAACTTGCTCCTATCACTTTATTTCAAAGTTATCTAGTTGAGGTTATCCAGAATCTGGGTGTTTTCAGAGATCAGCTCCATCAGCCCATCACAGCAAAGCCATTTAAAAAGAAGTTATTAAGTCTCCTTAGTGGCTCGGAAAGGGTAAGAGTTTATCAGAGGTGATATCTGAGTTTCTGCTCCATCCTGATGATTATTAATAATTCCTGTTTGAACTTGGTTCTTACAGCACTGGCACTTTTTCCTTTGTAATATTTTGTGGCCCATTTAAGGGAAATCACACCAATCCCACATGTCCTGCTGATGCCAAATGAATTCCTGCAACCTCAGCACAAGAAACAACCTCCTTCTCCTGTCACAGTCAGTCAGTCAGGGGGCTGGAGCTGCATTTCATGTTTGCTCCAGAGTCCCAAAGATGGGGACTCCAGTCCCAAATAACCTCCTGGCAGAGAAGAAACCTTCCTGATGTCCAAGTTGATCCTCCCCATCCATCGAGCACGGCCAGCAGCCCTTGTTGCATGGTGTGGCACTGTCAAAGTGTTTGCAATGATGCACTTTGTGTTTATAATTAAGCTTTCAGCACAAAATACATCCAGTTCCCATGTTCTTTACAGAAGGAAGTGTGTAGCTCTTACAGAAATCACATCTATAACATGAGTGCAGGAAACAGCTTTTCTGGGCCAAGTCTGTATAAATTCTAATAACCATTTTATAAACAAAAGCATCTCCAAAGGGCACAACTGCAGTGCAGTAAGTGTTTAATGACTTCTAAAGAACTGAGTGAGGCAGCTGAAGATAAATGGCACGTCAAGAACAGAATAAACTTGTTTCCATCCCCCAGCCCACATGTAGGACTAACCTTTAGGGTTGTAGCAGGTTTCAAAGACGTGCAGCTGGTGGGGATTGTGTGTGAACGTGAAAACTTTAATCATCGAGTCCAAGACGACCACAATTCTGAAACAGAGCAGAAGTTCCTGGGACTTGGGGTGGGTAAAACAGGGACACAGACGTTCATTCAGAACTGCAAAGGCTTTCAAGTGATTTAATAGCCATGTTCTTCCTGCCCTCCCCCGCAACAGACTCCCAGCCTTGCAAAAACCACACAAGGATAAGCCTGCAAAGTACTTTTATGCAGCCCCTCCGCCCACGCACACACAGGCTCCAGCTGTTCACAGCTGCTCCTGCTCCAGGGAGCTGCTGGAATTCCCTCCACACTCCTCCAGACTCAGAAAAGCAGCCAGCAGGAGCCACAGGAGAACATTTCCCTGCATTAGGGGGCTGGGAAGTCTCACAGGCTTTTCACCAAGGTTTCACATCCCAGTATACTCGGCCTGTGATCTGTTTACACCCAACACTTGCTCCAAAAGCCTGTTTTACCTGTAATTGCTGAGGCTACAGCAGGATCTTTTTCTTTCTACAAGCAGCTGGAAACAAGAGCACAAAGCCACCCTTAGCTTTTGGACCCCTCTGTTTCACCCACCTGTCCCTTCGCAGCTTCACTGCTTTGACTTCTGTAGAAAACTCGATCTCAATGACAGTCTTCTTCTTCAGGTCATCCCAGATCATGACTAGAACAGTGCAGAGGTTGTTAAACCATCAAGGCAGATCCAAAGATCCACACTGTCTCCCTGATAACAGCTTCCAGTTCCCCAGAAGGCTGATCAAGAGGGGCACCCCATGGCTAAGCAGCTGCAAACCTTGAGCCACCACATATCAACCCCCTCGAGCAGGCAGGAGCTGCAAACTCCAACCACAAAAACTGACAATAAAAATACAGCTTTCTAAAGAAAATCAGCTTTTTTTTTTTTGTTTGCTCTGAGGGTTATCAAAGAAATAATGCAGCAGTTGGAAAAAAGTAGCATATTTTCTTACAGATCCTTCCAGCCTGGGAGGTTCCCCCTCAGGCTGCTGGGATGGAGCCTCCTTGCAAAGCTCACCACGAGAAGGTCAGGGGGTCTCTGAGACCTGTCACTGCAGGTACCAGCCTGTTCCTGCTGCCACAGCAGTGGTGTGACTCCCTGCACCACGGTGACTTAAACCTGCTGCAACACCCCCTCACCCTTCAGGACACCCACTGCCAGCCCAGGGCAGTGGGTTTGGGAGCTCTGGGCAGTGTCACACAGGCCAAGGCAGATGTTTGCAGGGTCCCTCCCTGGAGCTCACCTTTGTTGGGTGGGTACTTCGGCTTCTTTCCTCCACCCACCAGTGCTAAATAGTTGCAACGAAACAACATTTCCACGTGGCCAACGCCACCTTCTACAAACTCTGGAAGACAAATATTTTATTTAGAAGCGTCAGAACCTGTTAAAAGGCCATCTAGTTTTCACCACTGTCACAAGAAAAGCTCCTATTATCCAGCACATCTCCCAGGCACCTGAGAAGAACAGCATCTTCCTACCCTGGCTGCCCTTCAAAAGCAGAGGAGGTAAATTCCATGAAAGTTCCTCACACTGGAGCAGTAAAGTCCTGGATTTCATATAAGCCCTTGTGGTTTCTTCAACAGCACTTCTGAGTGCTGTGTTTCCTTCCTGAAGAGTTTTGGACACTACCCCCTTCTGCACCACATCCTCCTCTTGACTTTGAAGCAGGATGGCACATTTTGCTATGAAAAGGGATTATCATCATGACAAAAAGGCCTAAAATATTTACAAGTGATAACCTGGGACAGTTTGAGAGCGTGCAATGTGTCCTGAATCTGTGTTAGAGCGCTGAATGATTATCTGCACAGTTCTGAGGGGCAGTGCTTGGATGGGAACATCGTGGAACTCCTGGATGTAGGGGGTTGCAACAGTTAAGACTTGGTTTCATGTTGGGTTACAGAGAACAATCAAATAGACAACTCCAGCTGGGACCATCTCAGGCAGGTTTAAATCTCCAGGAATGATGAACAGGATCTCTCTGTGTACCTACACAGCCAGTTCAGTGGGAGTGCTCAGAATCCAGAGGGAAAAAGCAGTCTGACTCATAAGAAACTTTTCACCACAGGAGTCCTGGAATTATCTCCATCCAGAGCTACTGGCAGGGAGAGTTTTGACAAGGCACTCCACAGGACTCCAGGCTGAGTCCTGATCCTTTGAGCACACTGTCACAGGTGACAGTCCCAAGGCATGTTGCTTATGGAAGAATTTACTGTTAAGAGCAGAAAACAGTTTTGGCCACGTGAACAGTGACTAAAATCCTTTACAGCAGTAGAAAGTGAAAGTGTGCCTGGTTTCATAGGAATTGCTTATTTAAGTACATTTTTCCTCTTATTAAATCCCTTTTATCACCACAAGCTGGAAGTGCTGGGAAACCTGTTTAGCAACTCACTTCTATATTTAGGGTTAGAATCACATGGCTGGGTTTCAGTTTCCCCTATTTTGACTTGGGTTTGTTTGCTTTCTGATAAAAAAGCCCCACTGTTAATACAGCTCATCTACTGATTTCTGTTCAAGCATGAGGGAGTAGCTTTACTGCATTAAGATCCTCCCAGATTTTTTAGGCATCCAGAGAAGGCAGGATGTAGAGTATTAGAGGTCTGAGCTCTCAGTGCTCTTGCAGACAATACCCTGGGTATGAGAAATGTTATGCTCAGATCTCCAGGAAAAGGGCTGGAGTTTTACTGCCACACTGGATCATCCAGATCACCACTGGAGAAAGGAACAACTTCTGATGGTGCATAACTGCTGCAGGGAGTGACTCCTGCTCAGGGATAACCAACTCCTCTCCTCCTCAGGGCTACAAACATCAGCAAGAGCCAACTCAACTCTGTTATAGGTGAGACAAATCCCTCGTCAGTCAGTTGTGCAAATTAACAGCACTGAGACATCTGACTGAGCAGTGGCACGAGTGAAAGGCCCTGTGGGGCAGGAGCTGCCCTTCCTGGGGCTTTATCCAAAGCCTTCCAGGGATGGAGCAGTGAAAGCTGAGCAAGAACCAGTCACAAAAAAAAAGGAGGAGGCTGAGCTTCCAACCAGAGCAGCACGGTGGAGTAAGTAAGTGCTTTACCTTGTTTCTCTTTTTCTTTGAGAGGATCTGCATTATAAACTCGGAATCCATTTTCCATTCCACATGCAAAGCATCCTGTGGTAAAAAGCACATATATATACACATATATATAGTAATTGCCAGATACACTCGAGAAGGAAGCAAGAGCCAGAGGGTTAGGAAAGCATTACTGACAACTGCATTGTTACACTCAAGCACTCACAGGCTCTGTTAGTGATGGCAAGTGAAAGCCCTTCAGAGGAGCTGTTCTCTGGCCTGGTGCAAAGGTCTCGGTATTGTTTTTAGACAGGTAAGAAAACAATGGAAGGAAAGGAAACCTATTCCCAACCCACCTGTATCCTATGCCATGTGCTACAGAGGGAAGGAAATCAGCATTTTAATGTTTATGGTCCAACAGTCGTTATGAAGGAAACCCCCTCCTTTCTCAACAGATCTGAATTCACCCCACAATTATGACTCTGCTGTGGATGCTTCCAGAGCACAGAGCTCCTCAAACAGCTTTTCAGACTGTGCCAATGCCAATAATGACATGCCAATAGCTGAAGTCCAACCCAGAACATGAGTAGAACACTGATTAAAACATTCCCAGATTAAAACAGTCTGGAAAATAATTGTAGTTACTTTTTCTTACAGAATTATGCATGTGCCTCTTCAGTGGAACCCATCAAACTACCAATCTCCTGTCCTGCCCTTCCCCTGCTAAGGGAATGCAGGTACTGGTACCAAGAAATGCCAGTGTGAAGTCAGAGCAATGACAAGTCACCAAGGAGCAGCTGCTGTCACTGGCAGCAGCCTGACAGCAGGTTGGTTGCTACAAAATTTGTGTGCAATGTATCAAAAATCCAGTTAAAGATCTTTGAGGTACTGAACAGATGTTCCAATTACTGTGGTTCTATTCTTATGCACTGCAATGATTAGAACCTCCCAAATAAAAACAGGAGCTCTGTCTAAACACACCCCTTCCCCAAACTTGATACCCCCAAAATCCCAGGGGTGTGTGGAGAAAGAAAACAAAATACACAAAAACCTACTCCCTCAACCCAAAAGATTCCCAGGTACAGCTTCACCCTGTCCAAGAGGTTGTAATAAATTAAGTGGTTAAAGTTCTTTACATACATAAACACACCCAGAGAGTGGCTAATGAGAATATAATAACTACAGCAAGATTAACAACCATATTGAAATAGGCTTTTCCCTGAGCCCTGCTCATTGCACCTCGTGCCCTCCCAGGTCTGCCCTGTCAGAGTGTGGTGCCCTGAACTCACAGCTCAACCAGCTGCTGCCCCGGGCAGGGCATTACTGGGATAACCAGGGAGCAAACAGCAATGGAGACCTTTCCCTCTGCATAAAGCAAAGCTGCACAGGAGCTGTTCCTGGCAGCTGAGCCACAGAATCATTTCCCAGCAGCAGTTTTCTAACCCCACGTTGTATTTCCAGGATAAGGGGAGGGTGCTGAAGCTGCTCTGTAGTAAGAGAGCACTGTAAGGCTGGAGTTGTGCTGATCCCAGCAGCTCCCAACCACCCAAAGGGAGCGTTCCTGATGCAATCACACCCAGACTTTACCCTTCCCGTAGCACCTCTACAGCTTCTGCAGGGCCAAGCTCATGACTAAGGCGTGGGCTGCTTTAGGGCCTTGGAAATGTCTCCATTTTTAACGGGAGACAACCCAGCAGCAGGTGGGGATGTGAGTAATGGTGAGATTCCATCCCTACCCACAGAGATGTGGAGCTCCCAGGCACGGAAACCCCTGAGTCAAACAGGAGAGAAAAACACACAGGAAGATCCCTGCTCCTCCTTCAATCCCAGGTTACAGGAGCAGCTTTGGAGCTCAGGGATTCCCATCTGATCTCAGTGTTACCAGTGGGATCACAAATTTGACAGCTGCAGCTTGTGAGCCCTTCTCAGTGAGAGAGCTGGAGGGGGCTGACAGAAGGCAACACTTCCTTAGGCTCACTGCCTTCCATGGATGATGACCTCCCACCTCAGGAAGGGACAGATGTGCTGGCCAAGTGCCACTGACAGAAGATAACTCAGATTTTTTTTTTTAAATGTCATTATTACAGAGTTATTGCCTCAACCTGCAGCTGTGCTCGTGCCAGCGAGGCCACAGTGAGTTTTGTTCCTCAAAATCCACAGAACAAAGAAGAGTTAAATTAATGCCCAGCCTGGAAGATGCCACAAGCTGAAGGCAGTACCTTGGCCCAGAGAAGCCCACAGGATTCAGCAGTGGCAGCAGTGGAGCCCAGGGAAGCGATGACAGCTGGCACAGCTCCTGCCATGGTGGTTTTTCTGGGCACAACAAATGTTGTCCAAAGCCACAAGAGAGAGCACAGAGCCCTACCAACATTGGGGGGTCCTACAGAGAAGCCTTCCAGCCCACTGGAGAGGAGCAAATGCATCAGCCACGTGTTTCAACATCAGAACAAACCCACCCTTCAGTTTTCAAACCAGCTTTTGGCTGCCACAGTGACAAAAGAGAAAAGTGTCAGCAAGTTACAGGTGCGCTGTCTGAGGTGGTCCCTTGTGATGATGTTTTGTCTGTTCATTTCTGAGAAGCACTTTAGTCCTCTGAAAGCATTGGAAAAGGGCCTGGAATCAGGAGCACACGGGCTGAGTATTCACACAACCGACAAGCCCTTCCACTTCCTTGTGTTACAGTTTCAATTGAAAACCCCAAAGTGGCAAAGGCACCCCACCTAAAAAGGGCATCACTCCAACAGAAGGGGGGAGGCTCATGGCAGAGCAACTTTCTCCCTGCTCTGTCAGGGAGGTTCAACCCCCGAGAGACTTCTCAGATGGTTCCTCCTGCTCTCCCATCCTTGTGGGATTGGCCAGTGTTAAATTGGTAAGGAATTAGGTTATTGTGACAATCCATGAGACACCCACAGAGTGAGCCCCAGCACTCCGGTGACTCATGTTCTATTCCCGGCAAGGAGAAGGAAGCAGGAGCTTTCCCTCCTCCCTGCTCTCCAAACATCACCTGCCCTAAACTAATAAAGTGTCAGTGTGACACCTGCAGTGCCAAGGTCGTCATTCCTACCAGGAACAGCTCCAGGAGCTGCCAAATGGAAGCTAAATGTGTTTTTAATTCAAGTTTTTTTTGTCCCTCAATTGCCTGGCCAGGGGAGGTTGGATGGGATGTGAACACTGCCAGCTCTCACATTCCCAAGACAAATTCCTCATGGTACTTGGGATGTGTCTATTCAGGAAAAAAAAAAAGGGGTTATTTTGCATTTACTGCTACAAAATTTTTGGAACCCTTTGCAACAATCAAGTTTTACACTAAAACAATGATCTAAAGGCATTTTTCTCTTACACAGCTCTCTGTATAACCCGGTTCCATCACAGCTCAAGCACCGAATATCACCACTCTGTTACAGACCCTGCAGATTTGAAATTCAGCTCATCCTCAACAATCTTTTTCCATCTCTGTTGCAAAGACAAGAGCTGCTGAAAATCGGGCTGTTCTGTTCTTTTCAAGTCAATGGAGGAGCATTTAGAGAGCTGCAAAGACACTAACACCTCATCACCAGCTTGATGTGCTCCTGCCAAGATGTGACCAGAGGTGTTTGACTAAAATCAACACAATAATTCGTGTTTACACTCGACTTCAACAGTGTCAGCAACAAGTAAAAGAGCTGCAGTCTATGGCAGAAGCTTCAAGACTGTCTTGGGCAAGAGTAATATTTGTTAAGGCAAAAGGATGTTACAAAATGATGAGCTTCTATTCCTTATTCCACCAAAATGACACGTACTCATCAGGCTGGTGCTATTTGTGTCTTGCAAAAGCAGAGATGAGGCACCTGCCACCCCTTTCTGGAGCAGGCCTTCCCTTTCCTAACACAGGGGAAAGGGATGCAGTGGGGATTTGCAGCAGAACATGCATCTGTGCTTGCCTGAGTGTGATTAGTAGTGTTAACCACGACTTTTAAAATGCAAAGCAAGCAAAAAGAAAGGAAAAATCGGTGACACCCCTGGCTTTGAATGTCAAGTACTCACACCGAGGAAAGGCCATTCTGAGTCACCTTTCAGAGATACAAGTCCCAAATAACCCCCGAGCTCAGGCTCCGACACTCGGGGGGCAGCCGAGCACAACCAGCCCCAACAATCCTGTCCTTGTGCTCTCCTCCACCCACCCACCCATCTCCGGGCGCTCACACGGCCGCGCCAGAGCCAAAACAACGGGACGACCATTAAATTCTCCGGCCTCCCCGGCTCCGTCCGCCGCTCCCGCCGCAGCCCCGGGGGGCGAGCGGGACCCGGCACCGACGAGCCCCGGTCCCCACGCGCTGCCGGGAGCCGCCCCGGCCCCAGCCCGGCCCCGGGCGGTCCCCGCAGCCGCCCGTGCCCGCAGCCCCGGCCCGGCCCCGCCTCACCGTGGTCCTGGTTGAAGCCGGCGTACAGCAGCCCGTTGCCGTGCGGGTTGGCCGGGAGCAGGTTCATGGCTCCGGCTCGGCCCCTTCGCCCTCGGCCGCCGCCCCTTACACCATGGCGGCGCCGCGGACCCGCCCGAACCGAGCTGGGCCGGGCCGAGCTGGGCCGAGTCCGAGTCCAGCCGAGCCGAGCCCGCCTGAGCCGGGCCCAGCCTCAGACCGGACACTGCTTCCGGCCCCGGCAGGCGGCGCTGCCGAGCGCCGAGCGCATCCACCCGCCCGCGGAGGAGCGCAGAGCAGTCGAGCGGCGCGGGAATGGCGGCGGGGACGGACCGGGAGTGACCGGGAGTGACCGGGACTGACCAGAGTGACCGAGAGTGACCGCTGCGTCAGAGGGGAGGATGGGTGGCCTAAGGCAGCCCCCGGGCCCCTCCCAGCTTTGGAGGACTCTTTGGTAGAAAACTCTCCCATCAAACGAGTGAAAGCAGAAGAATTGCAGTGGGAACGCGCTGAAATTGGGATGTCCTGACTTGACAAAACCTCAGACCCAACCAAACCCCAGAACCAACCACCAACGCCGCAGATACGCCTCGGAAACGTGGAAGTTCTCAGCACCCGAGGCCCTGAGCACTCCGGGTGGAGTTCAGGAGGAATTTTACTCCAAGCAAGACAATAGACCCGGTAGCCTGGGGAGGACCCTTCCACTCTGAGTTATTCCATGGCTGTAGGATGAGCTGAAGCGCAGCCTGGGCGTTCTCACCCCAACACCAGCCATTCCCCACCCCTCAGCTGTGTTCCCTCCTTCACGTGCTCCTTCTATGCCTTCCCCAGCAGTGCCTGACGTTGTATCTCAGTTTGTGACCAGCTCTGTTGGGAATTGACCTCAGCTCTCAGCCCTGGAGCTCTGCACTGACAAGCTGCGACAGTATTTTTTCTATATTTTTTCTATATATAAAATACAATAATGACACTGCATCTTTACAAGACTTCATCTCCTTAGGCAGCCAAGAGACTGGGTGTATGAACCAACAAGCCCCTCTTTGCTTTTTTTAAATGTTCTCCTGTCCAGCTGCAGCCCCAGGCTTTCCTTACTCCATGTGGGATTGCTGCAGGAGTTACCAGGAGTGAGCAGTGCTGCTCCAGCCTTTATACCTGGCTGGCAGGAGGGACAGACTCTGCCCTTGGGGACACACATATCCATAATGCTCCCTCCAGCCAGGAATTCTTCCTGCACATCACATACAGAGAGGGCCCAAACCACTGCCTGGTGACTGAGGAGGCCAAAATTATAATTTGGAAGAAATAAACTCGTGTAGCAGCGTGCAAGGGACAGAATTCCATCCTGCTCCCGGACACCAGGCAAACAGCCAGAGCGCTCCCAAAGTCTGGATGTCTCCGACTCAGGTGTAACCCCTGGGAGCTGCTCTGGGCATGTTCTTACTGTTTGGAGATGTAGTTTCAATATTCCAGCACAGGCAGCCCAGCAGGTGGAGCCTGCTGATCATCCAGGGATTGATCCCACGGGAATTCCTTCCAGCTGCACTTTGCTTTGCCGTTTAGGCCGTAACTGTGAGCACACTTGTTCTGATGGCACTTCTCTCTAAGTGCTGATGCATTAATTGCTCCAGGTCCTGGCATCACTTTGGCATTTTACTGGCTGGTCTTCCCACACTCACAGATTTGTGGTCCAGGAGAAACATCACAGACATGAAACTTGGTGGTATCTCAGCAGTGAAGACAACAATAGGAAACTGGGATGAAGCTGCTCCAAAGGATTGTTGTTCCTGAGGAGAAGGAGTCACACGATCCCTTCACACGTGGAACACTTGGTGTGAGTTATTCTAAAGAAAGGATTTGTTTTCCAGAAACATTCATTTATTTAATTTTTAAATAGTGTTCTTCAAATCTTGTTCCTTTTACCACACTGTCTTTAGCATTTTTCTCCTGGAACTTTCTTGTGGAGTGGTATAAAATGTAATTAATATGTTTTCTACAGAAAAATAAGTATTTAACCCACAATTCCCCAAAGTATTAAGTAACACACCTAAACCTTTATCAAGTTGATTACATACAGTAATAGGACAAAACCTTGCTGGGTATGTGCTCTGTACCTTGCTGGTATATGCAATGGCACAGAGAACTCCCCTCCCTTCCTCCAGTTTTTTCTGAGGAATCAGCACCATAAGTCAAGGTCAAGCCTTCCAGTGAATTAACTGGTCCCAGTCTGGCAGTAAATTAA
This sequence comes from Lepidothrix coronata, assembly GCF_001604755.1. Taxonomy (NCBI): domain Eukaryota; kingdom Metazoa; phylum Chordata; class Aves; order Passeriformes; family Pipridae; genus Lepidothrix; species Lepidothrix coronata. Next base: position 748,289 of record NW_016690422.1, on the reverse strand, counting down.
AGCAACAGGTAATTTGACAAGATAATCTGCTTTCTACTATGACACATGATAGATTTGCATGAGGGGAAAAAAAAAAGTGAAACGAGAATATTCTAGGCAAACACGATGAAGAAATTGAAAAGAGGAGGATGGGAAAGAAAGGTAACTTAAATCCCCTTTTCCCAGATCCATTAGCTCAGTTCTAAATGTCTGCAATGTTCTGCAGGCAGAATACATTGGTATGGATGAGGCTCTTCAGTGTTGCCCTTTAAAAACATTGAGAATACATCACAAACATGAACCTTGAACTTAAAGGGCGAATATTCTGATGTTATGAACATGGCAGTGAAAGAAAGGGAGAAAAACATCTCCTTTTCTACTCTTTCAATGAGAGCAGTTTCACAACGAACACCTTTGCTGTTTAATGATCCTTCACTAGAACAGCATTTTTATTAGTATTTCCCTCTACTTACTGAGGACAACAGAAAAATAAACGCTTAGGAGGAGAAATCCTATCACCTTCATCAATACATTCTGTGTATTAAAACATTTTGCTTAAACTTGAGCTCCACAATCAGCGTGGCACACGAAATCACCTGCGTGGGGTTTTATACCTGGGTAATTCCTCCTCCTTTCTGAAAAGTCTGTGCAGCAAAGTCCAGCCCTTCTTGTGCCTTGGTACTGCCAGGGAGCCGCAGAAACCAGCAGGAACCGGCAGAAGCAGATGTTGTCATCTGTTGGTCTAATTCCTGATGCACTAATTTAGCAGTTGAGAACCTAAGAAGCACTTTTAATATGGTCTGGGTATTATAGATATATTTCTCTATATATATAAAATTCTGCTCTGGATGCTGCGAGTCCAGAGGGCCACAGGGCGCTTGTGCACGGGTGGGTGCGGAGCAGCTGCTGCCTCCCAGCCCTGCCGGCACAGACCCCCTCACACTGGGAAAAGACCCCCCTTCACAGCGGGGACAGCCCCCCCATCATAGTGGGGACAGACCCCCATCACACCAGGACAGACCCTCCCTCACAATGGGGACAGACCCCCCTCACACCGGGGGGGGGGGTCCCCATCATAGCAGGGACAGCCCTCCCCTCACACCAGGGACAGACCCTCCCTCACAATGGGGACAGACCTCCTTCACACCGGGGACAGACCCCCCATCATAGCAGGGACAGCCCTCCCCTCACACCGGGGCAGACCCTCCCTCACAATGGGACAGACCTCCTTCACACCGGGGACAGCCCCTCCATCACACCGGGGACAGATCCTCATCACAGTGGGGCAGAAGCTCCTCACACCGGCTACAGACCCCCCCTCGCAGTGGAGACAGCCCTCCCATCACACCGGGGACAGCCCCCCATCGCTGTGGGGACACCCTCCCATCACACTGTGATGAGCGACAGACCCTCATCACAGTGGGGACAGACCCTCCCTCACAGCGGGAACACCCCCCTCAGACCAGGGACCGCGCACCCTCACACCGGGGACAGCCCTCCCTCACAGCAGGGACAGACCTCACATCACAGCGGGGACAGACCCTCATGACAGCGGGCACAGCCCNACAGCCCTCCCTCACAGCAGGGACAGACCTCACATCACAGCGGGGACAGACCCTCATGACAGCGGGCACAGCCCCCCCTCAAAGCGGGGACAGACCCCACTGTATCTCTCGCCGGGTCCCCGCCCGGCTCATCCTCCTCCTCCTCCCTCCCCGCCCGGCGGACCCGCGGTTTAATCACATCCTTTTGAGGCGCAGCCCTGCATTTCGCACCGCATCCCCCCGGCCCAGCGCCCGTGGCCATTCCCGAGGTTGCCTTCAGCCTCCCTCTAGTGGATTGGCCTAAAATGGTCCTTCCACGGGCGATCCCGGAGCTTTAGAGCGGCTCCAAACTACAAATACCAGCAGCTCCGGCACCGCTGAGAGGGCCCAGGACCCACCTCTCCTAGAATAAACCTCTCCGCTTTATTCCTGCAAGCGTTTCTAAAGATTTTTGCTTTTCGTGTATAGCCATAAAAGCCCACGGCGAGGAAAGCGTTTTGAAACATTCTGCTTGGATTCGCTATTTTTTTTAGCCGCTCTTTTATTTTTCCCGTGGTGGGTGGGCCCTTCCTGCCTCAGAGTGACGGTGACAGAAGGACCCAGACCTTTAATCCTGTTTCGCAGCAGGTTTTAACAGGAGAGCGGCTGCAGCAGCCCGGGAATGACCATGGAGAAAATCCTGAAGGCAGAGCTGAACACCAACATTCTGAAGGCCGTGGGCAGCTCGGGGGGAGGATGTATCAGCCAGGGCCAAGCGTATGAGACAGACAGCGGGCGGGTGTTCGTGAAAATCAACCACAAACCGCAGGTCAGTGCCAGCAGATCTTTGACTACTCCTATGGTTGCATGTAGAGAGGTTTTCATTGTAAACAATTCGGAGTTTTGCACTTTTGGGCTGACTTTTAATTATTCCAGCTTTTCAGTGATCTTTTAAAAGCTGGATCTGTTTTATATCCAGTATCAGCGCAGCAGGTTTGGTTAGTGTGAAATGAGGTGTAATGCGACGTGATAACCCTCACCCTCATGGCAATTCCTGCAAAAAGGAGGCCACGCACAAAGCTGTCATTGTGGTACTTGGAGTTTGGAAAAGCCCAGAGCTGACTTTGCATTCACTGTGCTCTTTTTCATGTTCCAGTTGAGAGGATCAGTAGTGGGAGGCAGCAAACAGGGGCCAGTGCTAAAACTCACGTATTATCTTTAAAGCTGCAGAGGTTTCAAACATCCCCGTTGCTTTTTTGCATTTCTAGAAGTAAAATTCTTCAGGCCAAACTCTTGACTTTTCTATTACTAAATGGATAATCAATTGCTTTTTCTAACACTGCAGTGCATCAGAAATTTGCATTATCAATATCAAAACCATCCCAAACTGCTGTGAAGAACAGCAGCTTTGCTTCAAAAACACAAAGCACAGGCTGAGTGTTTGTGCTGTCATCTCCATCAGTGGCCGTTGACCTTGAGGAAAGGAAAACCAGTTTAAGGGTTCAGTCTTTTACCTCATTTAGCAGTGGCTATTTGGGGTTTTGGAGGAGTAGGTCTTGGGCATTATCCTCAGAGGTGCTGTTATATCCAAGTAGTTTGGTGTCTCCATAAGCAGCTGGAAATCAGGATGAAATGTGACATATCCTACTACCTTGGAATGAATTTAGGAAAAATAAGAAGTTAGGATTAAGGCACTCAAGTCTCCCTGTGTGGACTGAAGCCTTGCTGCAGCTCTGTCCTTTTATGAAGAGGAATTAACTCCTTTTCAGTCTGTAAAGGGGTTGTTGTTTTCCAAAGTAACTCATTGCAGACATCCATCGTTTAGCCCAGGGATATTCTTATTCCTTGACAGGCTAGAACAATGTTTGAAGGGGAAATGGCAAGTTTGGAAGCAATCCAGAAAACCAAGACTGTGAGAGTTCCTCAGCCCATTAAAGTGATTGACCTGCCTGGAGGAGGAGCAATGTTTGCCATGGAGTACCTAAAGATGAAGCACCTCAGCAAGTATGTCCATACATCTCTGTGTTTTGGGGTATATTTTTGTATATCTTGCAGTCAGTCAGAAAACTTCATGAGCAGAGTTGCTCTGATCTCTCAGAGGTGGAGCTTCTCTCTGTCGACATCTGTGTTTGTTACAGATAATTTTGGTCCATTTTTCTCTCATGAGATTTTTCATGGAGTTTCTTTTCCCAGCTCATCAGGTTTCTTTAACCCTCCAGGCTGCTCAGGTCTTTCCTCTCAGTAGAATCTTCCAGTATGATTTGAGTCTTGATTAAGTTAAGATGACATGAAGTTCCATTTCATCTGTCAGCCAACCTGAACTTGGAATTCAGGGGTCACATGTTCTTGAACACAGAGTTTCAGCAGTTCACTGATGCATCCTGGGCCATATGGGAACATTGTCATGCCTCTTCTGGCAGCTGTTTGTCCAGCCTGTATATTTTTATTGGGACAATATTGGCAATTCCACAGCCTCCTCAAATAGTCCATTCCAATCCATCCCACTGTTCCTAGGAAGGATTTCCAATGTCTGTCCTCAGTCCTCCTGACTGTGATTTTAAACCCATTATTTTCTCCCTATTCTGGGCATTAGAAGAAATTAGCTGGCATCCCTGCAGCTGCTGTTAAGGGACCTGTGGAATATTTAACTGGTTTTTAGTTGTCTGTCTTCAGCATTAAGCAACCTTGACTCAGTCCCTGCCTTTGGCTTCTCTCCAGATTTACCATTCCCACTGCTGTTCAGCTGATCTGGAAGGATAAAGCCCAACAGTTGATACCATGTTCTGTCCTCAGCTGATAGTGAGACTGATAAGGAAGAGCCCCTGATTCTCCTGCCCTCTCTGCTCCTGTTTATACCACCTTGTGCTCTATTTACCTTTCTTGCAAGAACATTGACTTATGTCCATTTTATTATCTGTTACAGCCTGTGTCTTCAGAGCTGTTGTTAAGTCACTTGCCTGTTATGTGCTTGTGAAGTTGATTAAGGTTCTATGTTTGCCAAAAATATCCTTGTTCATATTTAATTGAGGGGTCTTTTTCCCCTGTTACTTGTTTACTTCCAGTTTAATTTTGCTTTTCTTGATCCTACAGATATTCCTCAAAGCTGGGAGAGCAGATAGCAGAGCTTCATCTTTATAACCAGAAACTTGGAGAGAAGCTGAGGAGTGAGGGAAGCACAATTGGTAGAGTATTAATGTCATGTACTAAACCAAAAAGGGAGCAATTCCTTTGGCTGTGGTGCAGTGTTGCATTATAATTTTAATGATAATTAAAGTCAATAATGGAACAGTTTTGTGAGCTGTGTCCCTCCTGTCCTGCTTAAAGTTATTTTGTCTGCCTATTCCCTGAAATTAAGGTCTGTGTTTGCAAACTTTACCATGGAAGAGCCCCTAATATTTATTTTATTTTGTAGGAAAAGGAGCTGGTCACTCTGAGTCCCAGTATGTGGACAAGTTTGGGTTCCACACAGCCACCTGCTGTGGTTACATTCCACAGGTATGGTACATTCCATGGCTGGGAAAGCCAACAGGCACTTGGATAGGTCTGGAAACTCCTTGTTCCATTGGCCTCCAGCTTTGCTTTCCCTGCTCCATCCTGCCCAGGGGAACACAAGGACTGTCCAACACGTGTGCCTTGGTACAGAGCATGTGGCCAGCACATGGTGGATGGAGTGAGAGTTTGAAATGATGGGGTGGCTCTTCAGCTTGTTGATACTTGATCAAATCAGTGTCCCTTCCCACACCATGTCTTGGTTTTGTTTTTATTCACCCCCTACTTTATGGATCTCAAATGGCAAACCCCACTGCTTTAGGAGAGCCTTGTCGTGTAACATGTCACATCAGACATGGAAAGGGCTCTCAGAGATAATTCCACCATTTTCTGGCTCTGCACATGCCAGGATTTCATTCTGTGATTTAACTGATTGAACTTTCAATATCTCAAACTCTTTGCTAAATACAACTTTTCACCAAAATAGAAATGAGTTACCCGGTAAAAATGAACAAATATTTCTGCATTTCCGGAAAGGTTTGGAACATGATATGGAACAACAGACATGATCTCACCATAAATCACCAAATACCTTAAGAAAATGGGACTGAATGAAAATAGCCAGAACCTCAACTTCTGTCTCATGTTAAAGAGAGCCCCAAAGTGAGGGAGAAAGCAGCATTCCCAAAAGAACAACCAACAAATCACCTCGGGACACTGTGTGTTGGTCACACTGACACGGTCCAGGCCATTGTGTGATCATCAAACATGGATCTCTAGCTATTATCAACTCTGACTGCACATGTATTAAAATTGTGTGTCACGAACCTCTGTGCTGGATTTTCCAGGTGAACGAGTGGCAGAGTGACTGGCCAGCCTTCTTCATCCGCCACCGACTCCAGGCTCAGCTGGATATGATTGAAAGGGATTATGGAGACAGAGAAGCCAGAGAACTTTGGTCACAGCTGAAGGTATGAACCATGTCTTAAATCTGTTGTTTAGAACGTCAGAAAATGTGCATCAGTGGGTTTGTAAAGGTGTTTTATAAGAGAATTACCTTGCTTAGCATGAGCAGTGGTGAGTGGACAGTGGGTCCAACAACACTGTCAGCTGAACAGGATTCCTGTTGCTCTTTTATTTTTTATAGATAGTGAAAATAAACCTGTAATTCAGCACTGACATTTATTTCTGATAATGATAAGATGGTAAATCCTATCTAAGAGCTTGGTGTTACAAACTGAGTGAGATTCTGCTGCCTGGACAGGTTTTTTTTACATGGTCCAGGTTCACAGCCAGGCTGGGTCAGGCCATGCTCCATGCAGCACTCAGGGAACACCAGGGATGTGTTCCTCTGCAAGCTCCACATCACAAATTTATTCTTTAATTCTGCTTCAGTGGTGTAGATGTTTCGCTGCTGCCATTTTTGCCACTGAAATGTTTTAATTTAAACGACATTCATTTTATATTTCTCTGACAGCCAACACTATCCACGTGTAGAAATAATACATTAGTATTAGGTGTTGATACTAGGCTGTGATAAATGCTTTGCTAAGCTCTGTCAAGAACAAATCCAGAATATTTATTACTGGCAGTCCAGGTTTGTGCTTGTAGCCATCAACTTCCCAGGCACTCCATGGGGGCAGCATTTGGCCAGCTCAGACTCTTACGTCCCACAGTACTTTATTTTACGTAATATTTTCTTCATAACGCTTTAATTGTTGCCTGCTTGTCCTTTTTCAGCCAAAGATTCCCGAAATGTTCTGTGATGTGGAAATCGTTCCCTCTCTCCTGCACGGGGACCTGTGGGCGGGGAATGTGGCTGAGGACGAGTCCGGGCCCGTTATCTTTGACCCCGCCTCCTTCTACGGCCACTCGGAGTTCGAACTGGCCATTGCCGGGATGTTTGGGGGCTTCAGCAGCTCTTTTTTCTCTGCCTATCACAGCAAAATACCCAAAGCTCCAGGATTTGACAAACGAAACAAGCTGTATCAGCTCTTTAATTACATAAACCACTGGAACCATTTCGGGACGGGGTACAGGGGCTCTACCCTAAACATGATGAGAAAACTCCTGAAGTAACCAGGTAGGTTTGAGAAATTCTGACATATTCTCTTAGGAATGGGCAGCCCCTGCTCATCCAAAGTACCACAAACTCGGAATTGGTGGTGAAACACCCAACATGGAACAGGCTTAATGCACTTCTGAGCCTCACTAATTAAGAGCAATTGTGTAATTTTTAACTTGGGCACTAGTTTCCCAGCACAGATTCCTCCCCTGCTGAAGGAAAGGGCTGTAATGTTTGTGGAGGCCCCACTGGGTTGTAAAAGCAGCAGGACAGTCAGCCTGACTCTGCTGTCTCACCTCACAGCTGCTGTTTTCCCACAGTTGTTCCACAGCAGCATCTTCCCACTCCTGCTGCTCCATCAGCAGTTTGTTATGGAGAGCTGCAGCTGTGGGACTGTGGTGCTGGAAGTAACAATGAGTTCCTTACTGTTCTGTTTACTTTTCTGTCTCTGTTCCCGTCCCTTTTCCCATGACTATTCCTATACTCTTCCCTTTTCCTTTCCTTCCCCATGTCAAGTGTCCTAATCCAAAGTTCCAGTCAGATTCTGTGAATCTGAAGATGAAAACATTCTCTTTTTGATTTAAGGAGCAGACGAGGCCCTTTGGCTGCACTTGCAAACATATGTAATTAATAATATTTCTAATATTTAATTTAATGTAATTTACTCTCAGGCTTTTGTTTTTCTCTTGCTGTGAGAACTGAAATTCCAGTGGTATTTCCTAAAAAAGGATGTCTAGTTCCTTGGTAATTAACTGTATGATCAGAAGTGGGTTGTTACCACCCGAGTTTGATAACATTTCATAGGTTTAGTGTGATGTTTCAGTGTGTTGTACTACAATAGTAACATATTTAAATAACTTTGTAAAAAGACAGCAAAATGTGGGAGGGAGGCTCCATATTTTGGTGACAAGAAGCACCTGTGGCTGCTGGATTGGTCAGTGCTTGATGTATTTTCAGTTTTAGAAGATGAGGTGCAGTGGGCAAAGCTGGTCTGTTGTGCCCTTGCTGGGTTATGGAAGGAACAGTGTCAAATCCCCTCTTTGTAAGGGTTTTATTGTCCCTCACTGCTTTATTTTTACAGAAAACGTGGGCAGTGGGAGTTTGGGGAGAAAACTGTTCAGCAAAGACAGTGGTCACGATGTGAGCTCGAGTACATTAGTGAATCTGTGGGGTTTTAATGGGAGAAAGTGGTAAAGAAAGTAAAAGTAAGTGCAGTGTCACAAATATTTATGTGAATTAGAAGATTTGGCTAAGAATGACCTCACTATTTAGGCTTCTGACTGTTGTTGTGACAAATACTAAAATATAATATTCAAAATGCTAGAATATGTTTAGACTTTTTTGCACTTCAAATGGTTGTGCTATAAAGATTTCATAAAGTTTAAAGTTCGATGTTGTAATTGGTACAGTTTAAAACAATGCACTTTGTTCTCTGTAAATAGGGTACAAATAGGGAAAAATTGTTACTTCCTTCAAATCAGGGGGATCTGTCACAGCTGGTTATAAAACTTAATAGAACTGGAACAGTGGAAAAGTGGAATAGTAGAGTTAGGACACAGCTGGAATTGTGGCTGATGGCTGGAAGATCCAGGTTTGGGAAAGAGCAGAGTGCATGTGCACTGGTGTTTGTGGATGTGAACAAGCCCACCTGTATTACACTGCTGTGAACTTAAACTTCTTCTCAAATAAAACACTTGCCTTGCAGAAACCAGGTGTTTGGTGTACCTGTGTCTGGTGACTGTGGTTTGTTTCAACGAATTTGAGCCTGAAGATAAGGTATTTGGGTGTGGATGGAGCTGCTGGATACCAGGAAAGGGCAGCTGCCTTCCCGACATCCTGGCCAGGCTGAAGTGCCTCCCTGCATTCCCTGTACAGTCAGTGGAGCTGTAGTTGTATCTTTCAGGGTTCCAATGTTGTTTCCAGAATTTTGGGAGGTTTAGGTTATTAACCAGGTTAATGTTGTATGCAGTGTCTTGGTGTGGGTTGGGTGAGGAATGGAGGCCATGGATAAATAACAGCACCATCCAGATGCCTCGCCCGCTCCTTGTGCAACCGTGTCCCCATCCCAGATCCTTCCCCTTGCAGTCCCCATCCCTGTTCCCTTCCCCAGGGGTCCCTATCCTTGTCCTCACCCCTGGGTCCCCTTCCCTGGGTGTCCCCATGGCTGGGAGCCCATTCCCACGTGCCTATCCTTGCTGCCATCCTCAGGACCCCATAGTTGGGTGTCACTGTCCCTGGTGAGTGCTCTCAGGCTGAGTGTCTCTAAGGTGGGTGTCCCCGGGGTGGGTGTCCCTATCCCCATGGTGGGTGTGTCCCTGTCCCCGGGCTGGGTGTGTCCCTGTCCCCAGGCTGGGTGTGTCCCTGTCCCCATGGTGGGTGTGTCCCTGTCCCCAGGCTGGGTGTGTCCCCGCAGCTCCCCCGCCCCTCGCTCCGCGGATCCGCCTCCCTTGTTCCCTGCCGGCGCCCGTAGGAGGCGGGAGCAGCGGCGGCGCGGGGCGGGCCCGGAGCGGCCCCGGGTGTTTGTCCCGGCCATTGATTGTCCCTGTCGTCGCCCCGGGACGGGCGGGGGGTCCGGGCATCGCTCACCCTCCGCGGGGCTGTGCCCGGAGCCCCGCGGGACGGACGGCGGGGGAAGGCGGCAGGACCGGGCGGGGCCGCGGGAGGGACCTCGTGGTGCGGCCGGGCGGGGAGTGCGGGGCGGCGGCACCGACCTGCCCCGTGTCACTGCACCGGGACCCGCCTGCCCCGTGTCACTGCACCGGGACGGGATGGACGGAGCGGGGCCGGGGCCGGAGGAAGGCGAGGAGCGGGAGCCCGGGGCCGTCAGCGAGAGGAGTTTCCTGGAGAGCTTCACCGAGAGCCGGGAGGTCGCCGAGCTCATCGCGAACCTCAGGGGCGTCTTCGGGGAGCTGGTGACCCGGGAGATGGCCGTGGAGCGGTTCGTGGGTAAGCACGGCATCCACAGAGCGTGCTATTGCTAAACACCAACATTTTGTTATGTAAAATCTTCTATTATGTATTGTTTTGTTATTGCTGATAACCAAAAAGGCGATAAAACTCTTAATTTTTAGGTCATTGATAATGCTGGAACTTTATCAACAGGTGGTTCAGGTTTGTGTTTTTTTGCTCGTTTTGTTTCCCATCCTTTATTACCTGGTATTTAGCCACTATAATTAAAAATCCTGGTCTTAGATCTCAGAAATCAGAATTCTGACTCCTATTTTGCCTCCAGTTTTCTATTCAAACGGAGGCTGTAATTCAGTTAAAGTTTATATGTCTATCAAATAAAATACTTTTTGTAGCTAATTACTTGTCAAAACATTCACATTTTGCGCTTCAAAGTGGCAATTTAATATTTTTGCTCTTCTGTTTCATAGGAAACGTGAAGGGTTTTGAATCCATACAGATCATGTATTTTTTTCTGAGTGGAGGTAACTTGGATCTGATTTTTGTGCCACCTAATGAAAGCTGTTCTGTCCCCAGACCTCAGCTGAGCCTGGGAGGGCTGTAATTAGGTGCCTGCAGGGGTGTCCTGGGTAATCAGCCCGTTACAAGGCACATCTGTGTGGTGGGTCAATCTTCTGACCAGGTGATTTGCGAAAGTTAATTCAGCACTTCATGAATTTACAAACTGACTCTCGCAGAGTCGCATTTTGCAAATACTTCTGCGGAGAGCGGTGAAATTGCAAAAACTTACAGTCAAAATATTGATCCAGCAGCTGTGTTTCTGACAGAAAGAAACCAGGTAAGCAAACAATGAAGCAGAACCCCCAAATTTAGAGATTTGAGCCTGCAGAAGTTCCTTACTAGCGTTGTATTTGATTGACTGAATTGATTGTTCCATCTGAGGAGGCCAGTGATGAACATGTAGCTGTTCAGACAGCAGTACCCAGAACACTCACATTCTTTGATCATTCAGTGTCACAGGTGAAATGTCAGGTTTCAGTGGGGTAGAAAAAGCCATTGCTGCAAAAATCTCGGTGTCTGAGAGTCATCATCTCCCCCTGCTGTGCCTCTCTCTGTGTCACATCATGTGTGCTGTCTCTGGGTATTTAAATTGAATTTGTGAGCTTTCTGCCTGCCTGTCATTGCTCAGTAAATACAGGCTCAATATACTTAAAGCTGACAGGTACTGTGCAGGTGATTCAGTATTGGGTTATAATATTCAGTGTCCTCAGGTGTCATTTGATCCTTCCTGGGCAAAATGTCCCTAATCTGTTAAGATTGTGGTCAATGTGTGGGCTGGAATGCTGAAACTTAGGGAATACCTTTAATCCGTGTGCAGGGAGCACAGTGATCATCCATTCCAGATGGGTTTAGTGCAGGTTCACAAAAACTCTGGGTGCTCAATTTTTGGTGAACCATTAGAAACAGAAATTTGGGAAACAGTTTAGTCTGCAACCAGAGTTTTGTAGGTAAATGAGGAAAGATCTCTTCTGAAATAATAGCCTTAGAAGAACTGTTTTAGCTTCATTCTCTTCAGCTTTTATATTTAGGGGGTTATTTACATTTCCAGGCTGGGATCTGGGAAAAGAATTTGCTGTTAAATTCCACTTCTGCTGGAAAGCTGCTGCTTTGGGTGTTGGTGGAATTTGTGTCCACTAGTTCTGCTATTTGTACATCATTAATTACAGTGGGAAGTTAGTGACTATGAGGAGCTCAGGTTTCCCTCTTGATGGCATTGTGGTATCCCAGTGGAATTGCACAGGGATACTGCTGGATGGTGTCTTGAAAGTGGTTGTGCAGTGTCATCCACTGGTCAAGTGCAGCACTGTTGGAGTTGAGTCACACCTTCAGTGTAAGTGTTGATGTGTAAGCCAGAGAAAAAGGACAGAGAGCAAAATGGTTTGAGAGAGAAACAGATGGAGGGAAAGGAGAGGTTAAGGAGGTTTTAGTTTTCTAATTGAAAAGCTGTTTTCTGACCAAATAGATAAAATATCCCAGGACATCTCCAGCACAACATTGGATCGCTTGATGATTTCTCCTGGAATCCAGTTGTCATTTCTGTAGCTGATTTTTGTTGATTCTGGGCTGAAATTGAAAAGATTTTGTGTCTAAAAACCCTGGCAAGTTGTTCCCAGTTTTTTTTCAATATTCCATTTCAATTTGTCCTTCCTTGAGTCAGTACCCAAAAGGAAGAGACCAAAAGAGAGTGAGTGAGCAGTAACAGAGTAAGTGAATATTCAGGGGTGTGAATAGTTTTGAGGGGCACAGATGGGAGTAGCTGCAGTTTGTGTTTGTCCAGGTTAAAATTTGCCAAGGATTCTTTGTTCTTTGCTGAATAATTCCCTGTATTTCAAAATAAAGATGTAGCTCTCAGGGTTGTGAGGAGGACCCTCACTTGCACAGTGCTGCTGTGTGGGGTGTTTGTCTGCTGTAGTCAGGGAGCTCCCAAGGAAGAGGTGAGAATTTTGCTGTGCCTGTGCCCTGTGTGAGTGCAGATCCTTTGGAGTGGAACTGCAGCTTTAGATACATTCCAGGCTTGGGAATGGCAGCCTTGGGGTGACATCCAGTGTGTCCAGGGAGCACTGTTTTCTAACTATAGTTGTCTGACTTTTCCACCTCACTTACAGGTGATGGCAGCCCAAGGATACAGGAATCTTAAGCTAAAGCTGTCCAGAGTCAGGGGGTATCTCACAGTTAATTCTCTCAAAGCCTGTCATTTGCATAGTTTATTACAGATATCTTTTTCATTTTTCAGGTATAATGGACAAGTACCAGGAGCAGCCTCACCTTTTGGACCACCACTTAGGTAGGAATGTCATCTTTAGATAATTTTTGTGTATTTACTTGAAAATCTGTTGAACTGTAAGATCCACGTTTGTATTACGAGATTGATGGGGCTGTATTACTTACATTATAAGTAATTATTAATTACTAACTCCTTCTTTACTATTAGAAGTGTGAAAAACTGTAAGTGAACTGCATGTAGTCTCACTGTTTTTCCTCTCCTTTCACAGAGGGGATGATGAATTCCTTGTTGGATATAGCACGGGACAAAGGCTCTCCTCCCCCTCTAGTTCACCTGGCTTTTAAATTTCTTTACATCATCACAAAGGTAAAGAATCCCAAATTCAACATCCTGTAACTGAAATGTGTAAGTTACCAATATTCTGTTTGTTATTTTCAAAAGTAGTAAAATAAATAAATGTCTGAGTAATGTGATAAAATATTTCAAGCTTGACTGTGAAACATAAGCTCTCTTTTTTCTCATTTTTCACAATGTTTGTGATAGCTCTTTTTTTTTTTTTTTAATGATCCAGAATTGTAAACATCAAGGTCTGAATGCAAAAAATGTTGCAGGCATTGAGATACTGAGTGATCAGACAAGAGTCATAATGTTGAAGGGTAAAATATGATAAAGAATTAGATGGATTGTGGAACTTCCATCTGTGCACAAGGAAACAGTTTTGGACTGTGAGGGCTGAGCACTGGAATAGGTGGCTCAGAGAGGTGGTGGGGTCTCCATCCCTGAGGTACTGGGCACTCTGCCATGGGTGACCCTGCTTTGGGAGGGTTGGACGAGACAGTCTCCAGAGCCCCCTTGTTTTAAAGTTGAAGAATTAGGATTTCATAAATTCTTAATAAGTTTGTAAAAGCACAGACATCTCAAGGTGTTTAAGACCTTAAGTCGTGCCCTCACTCCTTTTATGACACGACGATCCTAACCAAGAAATTCCTCAGGGAGTCTTTCCTTTCTCCCAGTAGGTGATGATGCTGGTTGGGTCACTGAATTCTGGAACTTTCTGTTGCAGGTGAGAGGGTACAAACGTTTCCTCCCCCTGTTTCCTCACGAGGTCCGGGACCTGCAGCCTGTTCTGGATATGCTCGCGGAGCAGAACCCGAGGGATTCCGAGGTGAGGAACTTGCTGTGCTTTTTACGGCTCCAGGTGAGCAGTGTAAGAAAAAAACCTGGAAAAAAGTGTATAAAGCAGTGATGGAGCCTGTCAGGTGTTAACTGAGCACGTGGATTTAGTGTGAAGCCATCATCTTGTCAGAGGAGAAATGCCTTCCTGAAGGAGAGGTCTTGGCTTTCTAACATGGGGTTTGTTCCAAGGATTCAGAAGCAGTGCAGGTTGGGTAAAACCTGTCACCACTCCTAGAAGGGAACAGATTGATGGAAACAACAGTAATGAGAAGGGCAGGTGAGAGATGTTGAACCTCCAAAAGGAGTAACTGAAAAATCCTCTTCCTGCTGTGCACATCATTAACAGTGCTGGTAATTTAGCTTGAAGTCATCACAGTAAAATCACAGGAAACAGAGGTTTTAAGTTTTCTGTGTTTTTTTCTTATTTCTTGATGTAAGTAGGCTGGTTTGTAAACCTTTGGGTTTTGTCAAAGTTGGTAGAACTTCTGTGTTGGTAAGGAAACAAAGATTAATTTTGTTTGATTTCATAAAACATTCATCCTCAGGCCCTTCAGATCTGTGGGGGGTTGGTTTGGGTTTTTTTTTCCTTTTCCTTTGAAAGGTAGGAGGTGAAGATTGGAAAAAATGTCACAATTGTAGCACAAGGCCTGAATCTGCCTTTTTACAATATATTCCTGAGTGTAGAAAAATAACACAGAATTTCAGATCTTTTCTTTCTACCTGTTTGTAGTTTGAAAAACAAAGTGACACCACTTCATTATGTGTTCTGATTTGAAAGTTTTATTTGGCTGGGAATGTTCTGGGCAAGAATCCTGATTCTAAAAAATAATTAAGCAAAGAATTTTTAATGGATTTCATGGATTGAGGTCATAGAATGTCTTGAGTTGGAAGTGACTCATAAGGATCATCGAGTCTGATTCCAAGATGCTGTATTTCATATTCTTACATTTTTGAATAAGGAAAAATCAGAATTCCAGAGGGCTTATTAAGATAGATGAGTTTTAAGATAGATCATGATCTGTTATAAGTAACAAAAATCGTGGATTTGAAGACAATAATTGCATTGCTGCTCTAAATTAAAGTATTTTTTTAATAAACACCATCAGTTCTGACACTTTGCTGCTGTAGTTGTACAGCTTTAAAGCTTGGAAAAAGTTCCTTCTTATCTGTCTGTCTCTCAGAGCTCATCTGAAGTTGTTTCAGTAAACCCATGACAGCAATAAATAAGAAATTAGGAAGAAAAGCATATTTCTGTTTATATTTGTGACCGGAGGCACAGACAGGCTGAAGGAAGGAGGAACAGGAAAATGGAAACGTGCAGTTTTCCATGGAGAAGGAAACAAACCTTCCTAAATTTCAGGTTTGGGGAGGGGGAGGCCATTAATTTTGTTACAGTTCTGCTGTTTGGGATCACTTGTAGTTCTGAAACTCTTTGGAGTTTCAGGACACTCCTGTTTGGAGTTTTCTCTTCATCATCTTTGAAAGTTCCTTGGAAACAGCGGGTAGTTTGTGCTCCCGAGACTTGCTTGGAATACATTGCAGAAAATGGAGTGATTGCTTTGTTTTACCATTCCTTTCCAGACCTGGGAGACTCGTTACATGCTCTTGCTGTGGCTGTCCATGATCTGCCTGATTCCTTTTGATCTGGCCCGTTTTGATGGAAACCTCGTTTCAGAGGGAGGGAAGGCTCGGCAGCCGACCATGGATCGCATCCTGGAAATAGCTAAAGTAAGGAAAATGCCTCTTGTAATGCTTTCAAACCTGTGATACTGGGCTTAACATTTTGATATTTAATAAATAACATTCTGAAAATGATATTACTTAAGAGTATTTAGAATATATGTCCGTGGTTTTGTGTCTAATCTGCAAAGAATTTCTCTGTATGTTTGGAATCTTCAGTCTGTTGTTTGCTGCTTTAGTGACAGGTGAGACTGTTACTTGTTTTCTCTGATGTAATAAACTAACTTATTACATGTGAATACCTGCCTTTGAGTATGTTAGTGGCTTTCAGTGTTTGAAAATGCCAGTGAGCTTTTGCTGAAAGCCAAAATCGAGGATTTTTAGAGGAAATCGGTGTTTGATCAGAATGATTAACTTTGGAAGCTGCGACTGCCTGAAGGTTTTTCAACAAAGTTTCACTGGGTGTCAGCTCAGGTGGTGACCTGTCATCCCTTTGAGATAAAAATAGACAAGTCCCCCTCCTATAGGTACCCCAACAGCTCACACTGCTGGCACTTGCAGGCTTTTGCTTGTAGGCCAATGTGCCTGTGAGTTAAGGCTTCAGTAAAGGTAATAAACCTGCTTTAAAAGGCACCAGAAGGGGAGACTCTGCCTCAGATACAGTTTGTTAAATGGGAAAATTAATTTTTTACTACCTTAAGCTCAGTTTGTAATCACAGTAATGACATAATGTGTGTAATCATCATACTACTTGTAATCATAAGTATCCAGTGGTGTATTGTGTACACTATTGTTGGTGTTAAATCTCCACGTGTGAATTCTTTTACAGTCAGTTTTCTTCTCCCTTTAGTGTTACCTGGTTGTCAGTGACAAGGCTCGGGATGCAGCTGCTGTGCTGGTGTCCAAGTAAGTCTCTTTTGTGCTCCTTGGCAGAAAGGAAAAGCCTGGCTCCCATTTCTCCTGCTGTTCCTTAGTCTGCTGTGACAGGGTTGGGAGGGCTGGAAGTTGCCAGCTGTCTGTGGGATGTTACTGTTGCTTGAATTGGATCCAACAAGTGTGTTTGTTGTTGGGAATTGATTTCCTCTGCTTGATAGAGGAACGTGTTTCTGTCACACCTGATGCAGATCTTCCCTGTCAACAGGATACTGGAGAAATTGCCTTCAGGGGCTGGTTTGGGCTACAGGGTTTCAGAGATCCTTGGTGTTGCTGCTGATTTTTGCAGGTGTTGCACTATAAATAGGGAACTGGTCTCTGGTATTACTGATAGTGCTTAAATTATATAAAGGGAAATATAGTAATGCTAGAATTAATTTTCTTAATTATCTCTCATTCAGAAAGCAATACTTCTTCTGTTTTCTTAGCTTTTTTTGTTGTCAAATAACTCATCAAAAGGAACAGGTGTGGGATAAGGGAACTTTGTGATCCCACTGTTTTACATGGTTGGTGTTCAGGCTTGGGGACAGTCTGTGACAGGCGTGTGGTTGTTCTGACATTTTTTTGCATCACTCCAGTAATACTGAATAAAAGAATTATTTAAACCACCAGGGGGGTTTATAAATTTGAATAATGAGCTCGTGTACCTCCTCTCTCCTGCTGCATCCGTGGAGAGGGTGTGGGTTGTGATGCTCATGGAAATAAATGACAGAGCCCGTGACCTGGGATAGCACACGTGTATCCCTTGTTTCGGTATCTATCCCGGCCCCCATTCCCGCATATTCAGCTCAGGTTGTGATGGATTTGGATTTCCTTCCCTTTCCCGAGTCTCCAAAGCAGTAAAAGCCCCGGCCCTGCAGTGCAGCCCGTGCGCGCCAGGGGGAGCTGCTCGCACGGCTTTGCGGGTGCCCTGCGGGGACAGGGGGACACGGGATGGGGGAACATGGGATGTGGGGACAGGGACATAGGGGACATGGAACGTGGGGACAGGGACAGGGGGACACGGGATGGGCGAACATGGGATGTGGGGACAAGGGGACATGGGATGTGGGGACAGGGACATGGGGACAGGGACATAGGGGACATGGAACGTGGGGACAGGGACATGGGACAGGGGGACATGAGATGTGGGGACAGGGGGACACGGGACAGGGACATAGGGGACATGGAACGTGGGGACAGGGACATGGGACATGGGATGTGGGGACAGGGGGACATGGGACAGGGACATGGGGGACATGGAATGTGGGGATGTGGGGATAGGGGGACATGGGACAGGGGGATGTGAGGATGGGGACATGGGACAGGGGGACACAGGACGTGGGGACGGGGGGACATGGAGGACATGGAATATGGGGAC
The DNA here is from genome assembly GCF_001604755.1 of Lepidothrix coronata. Taxonomy (NCBI): domain Eukaryota; kingdom Metazoa; phylum Chordata; class Aves; order Passeriformes; family Pipridae; genus Lepidothrix; species Lepidothrix coronata. The sequence goes on along the minus strand of NW_016690422.1, from coordinate 730,392 downwards.
AGGGGGAACACAGGATGGGGACAGGGGGACATGGGATGTGAGGACAGGGGGACATGGGATGTGGGGACAGGGGGACATGGGGATGTGGGGACAGGGGGACACGGGACATGGGGATGTGAGGATGGGGACACGGGGACACAGGACCTGGGGACACAGGATGTGAGGACAGCAGGACACAGGAAAGGGGGACATGGGATGTGGGGACAGGGGGACATGGGGAACACAGGACATGGGGATGTGGGGACAGCAGGACAGGGAAGACAGGGACATGTGGACGTGGGGGACACAGGGACAGTGGGACCTGGGAACACTGGGGCATGGGGACGTGGGGATGTGGGGACATGGGTGCAGTGGGACAGGGTGACGTGGGGACAGCAGGACAGTGGGACGTGGGGACAATAGGAGAGGGAGACAGGTGGATATGGGGACACAGACACAGTGGGACATGGGGAATGCAGGACACAGGCACAACAGGACATGGGGACACAAGCACAGTGGGATTTGGGGACAGTGGGACACGAGGACAGTGGAGACTTGGGGACAGCAGGACATGATGTTGTGACAGGGGACAGTGGGTCTGGGAAGAGAGTCACAGCCATAAACCCTGTTCATGGTCTTCTCTGGATTAAGAGCCACAAAATTTATGGGATTCATTGAATCAAAGTAGTTGTTAAATACAACATTTAGCAGAGCAGACTCTGACTGTCTCTTTAGGAAGTAACTGTGTACTTATTTTAAATTTATTCTGAGCTTCAGTCACAGGATTCAAAACTTTAGGAATTTATATTTAGTGAGTGTGATGCTTCTGGTCTGAATCTGATGGCAAATCAAGTACTGTTTTGTCTAAGAACTGACAGTGTCATGCAGAAAATCCATGAAGGACTAAAGACCAGAATCACAGTTCTCTGGTGACTCGTCCTTTGCTTTTCTGAATTACTCTGAAATATTTCAGAGCAAAATTCAAGTGACTCCATGAATGATTTGTGTAGTCTGGAGTAAATAATCTCTTGCCTGTTACATACTTATGTCCATGTAACAGAAAATGGGTTTGGCTCATTATCCTTCCCTGTGAGGGTGGGGAGGCCCTGGCACAGGTTGCCCAGAGAAGCTGTGGCTTCCCCTGGATCCCTGGAAGTGTCCAAGGCCAGGTTGGACAGGGCTTGGAGCCACCTGGGCTAGTGGAAGGTGTCCCTGCCCATGGCAGGGGGTTGTAACTGGATGGTCTTTAAAGTCCCTTCCAATCCAAACCATTCTATGATTCTGTAATTCTATAATCCTAATTAGTTTTTGCAGTGATTTTGGAATGACTAATTAGAAGTTGCTTTTCTGGGATCTTTATGTATCTGCAAGGATAATCTGCCTTGTCACAGGTTGACAGAAGCAGAGGATTTGAGGTGACAGTGTGACACAGAATGAATTCTCTTTGAGCATTCATATGAGCCTTCTTCACTTCCTAAAATTCCAGAAAGCACCCAGATTAACCAACACTAATAAACTCTTGAGGCTACACCCAGTATTTGGAAGCCTTGTCAAGTAAGGGTGACAGTAATTAAAAAAGAGTCTTTTATCACATTATACTTAATCAAATTTGCACTTCAGAGTGTCTATAAAACTAAATTTTGAGTGGGAGGCTTTATACAATCACCTGATTGATTGCAGCCTTGTGTTCAGCAGAACTTTGGGTTTGTGCTCAGCCCTGAGTTTCGAGGGGATTTTACCAGTGCCCTGCACCCCACGCTGGGTCCTGTGCAGGCACCTTGTCTGCAGTTTTCTCACCTTGTCTTCACCTTCATTTATTGATGAATTAATTGGTGTTAGGAGTAAATGACCACAACAAATAAAGTGATAGAACACATAAGGCTGGTTCCAGTACCACGTGTGTAAGGCTGTAATGGCACTGCTTAGTGGACTTATAATTATTTAGTTTATTATGAAAACACCATTTTCAAAATAGCCTGATGATTAAAGTGCTCCACCAGGAATTAGAAGACTGGCTCCAGGAAGGCCTTTCCCTGCTTTCACATCCCCAAACAGTTTTTTTAATGAGATGAGGTCACTGTGCCATCTTCCTGGAGCTGGACTGTTAGTTGGGTGGGCAGGAACACAACGGTCCTGGGACAGATGGAGAGATAAGATGCAGGAGTCTGACTCTGTAGCATTTGAGAGGGAAAGTCCCTGGGGAGCAGGAGGAAGTCTGGGTTCTTACTGGTGCTCCAAGGAGTTATGAATTCCAAGTGAAGTTTAGGAACATCAGGATTCAAGGCTTCCTGTTTTCCAGAGTAAGTTGCTTTTCATAGGGTGAAGAAGCTGGAGCTTGTTTCGTGAATTCTCCTTTCTGCCTGCTCAGTGAGGGTTTGCAGTAGGAGGAGATGAGGCTGATCCTTATCCTGCTGTTAGTCTGGAGGTTAGGGCACTCCTTTGGGAAAGAAAGATTTAACCTCCTTCGGGCTGGGAAAGGGTCTAGGAACCAGCTCATCCACTTCACAGGTCACTTCTCTCACCTGTGCCCTTGGACCAAGGGCAGCTTCACCCTTGGTGTTCTGTCACAAAACAACCCTCCTGCAATTCACCCTCCCCAAATCCTCCTTCTCCTGCTTAACAGAACAGGGACTGGCTTGGAAGCCAGTCCATCCCCTGTGCTCACTGTTCCCATGTTCTCTGTCAGTCTCTTGGTGCAGCTCCCCAGTTTCTGGGGGTGTGGGAAGGAACCAGGTCCCGACTCTGTGCACGTCCTCTTGAACTGCCCTGAGCTGTGCTGGGTGGGCTTCCCTGTGTGCCTTGTTTCCTTTGGGTGCATTGACAACAAATTTAGTCTGAATCCCTGCTGGAGCAGGATCCTGGTTTGTAGGGGCCAGGGCACTCACTGAGAGAACTGAAGCTGATGCTTGGCTGGTGCAGGGAATGGCTGAGTGTAGGTTTACAGAAGTTTAGCCATGATCAACCTCTTTTTTTCCCCATCTCTTGACCCATCTAGTGTTAAATAGCAGGTGTTTGACCTTTTCAGATATCTGAACCCCCAAATTTAGCCCCACTGGTTACTCATTCTAGGCCTGGCTGATGGCAGAAGGTGCAACAGGGTCCCATTGCTGATTTGCACTGATTTTCAGATTTGCAGAATGGCTGTTCTTGGTGAGAATGGTGGAGAATCCCCATATTTGTTTCAGCTTTTTAACAATTCTAATGGAAATAACTTTAATCTGGGACCTTTGGAAATTTTGCTGCTTTACAATTAAGATAAATCTTTAGGATTCAAGTTTTAGGTGGGTTTGATGTGAAAGCAAAATTCTGGGCCTTGCTCAGAAGCAGAATGGCCAAACGTGGGATGTTTTGGAGCGTTCCCACCCTCAGCAATTTGGGAAAATATCCACTGGATAACTGTTTTCAGGAACTATAACCACTTTGGATAGCAGTAAAAATGGGTTTTTTTGAGTGTCATAAAGTCAGTAACTGCAGTGTTTTGTGTTTTTCTGTGACAGGTTTATTGTTCGCCCTGATGTCAGGCAAAGCAGGATGGCAGAATTCCTGGACTGGGTGCTCTCCATGTTATCCAAATCCTCCTCCCAGACCATGGAGGGGACTGTCATTGTGAATGGCATGCTCCAGGCCCTGGTAAATATTTCCTTGGAAAGATAGATGATTGGTTTTATGATCAAAGGATACTGTTATGGTAGTTCTTTGATGGCAAATGCACAGAGAGGTTCCTGGTTATTAAAAAAGCAGAAATTAATATACAGCTGGAATCTCCTCCACAAAAGTTTGGACAGTGTAACTTCCCAGGTATGTATATTTTCTTTAAGTTGTCTTGTCATCACCAAATGAGAGTGAAGTTGCCAGTGCTGAGAAATAACTGTCAAAATAGGGCTATTTTTTTTTTTCTCTCTGAACAAAACCTTTGACATAAATTAAAAACTGAGAACTGTACAGAATGAAGAGGTTGAACTTCTCCTATAGCAGTGATCTCTCCTGGACTTTTCAGAGCTGGTAACCAAAATGCAAGGGATGCTTTAAAGTTGTATCCGTTGTTCTGCAACTAACATGCTGTTCTCAGTAGTTTCAAAAAACCACACTAAATGTGTTGGTGTCCTGCTAATCTGAATGAGTTTTTTGTTTAATGCCCTTTCCTTGTGAAGTAATAGTGGTGTATGATTCAAAAGAGCTGAATTCTCAGTTTGGGTTTTAAACTGTACCTGCCACACATGGGGGAAAAATCTGCAATACCTGAAGCACTGCTCTGTGGCAGCACTCCTCTTGTACATCCTAAAAAGGTCTTTTAAAAAGCTTTATTGTAGTTTCAGAAGTATTTTAGAAGTATTGGTGTGCACTTTGAAATACTGGGATGACAGTTCTGGTGTCTGTGGCAGCTCTGATGTCCGAATATATTTGGGTGGAATGGGGGAGTTTGTTGTACCTTCTTGGTTTGGTTGCTGACCAAAGCCGAGGCAGATTCCTGTGTGCAGCCTTTGCACTTGGTCAGGTTTAAGGATTTGCTGCTGTTTGGACAAAGTTTTAATAGTTTGCATTAATTTGCTGCCCTTTCAAACCAGTTGCTAAGAGGACTTGTGTGCAGTGTGGCACTGAACATCAAAGCAAAGTTCTGCAGTGAGGGTGTGGGGTGTGGGGGTTTTTTTTTGTTTCCCTTTTTTTTTTTTTCCCCCCTGTCGAGCTCTTCCAAATAAGAAGACAGGAGAAATGCTCTATATTTAGAATAACTGAGGAGCTGCTGCTCCAGCAGGAGGAAGCGTTATTTGCGTGCACTGCAGCGTTTCAAAAGGCAGAGTGATGTTTCATCATTTTATTGTCAGATCTGGAAAGGGAGCCGGCCTGTTTGCCATTCCCGGGGCGTGATGAGACCTGCAGGATGTATAATGCATTAGTGTTTTGTCGTAATTCCTTTGAGTTTGGCTTTGGCTCCATCCACCTGTTCATTAGTGCTCACTAAGCGAAACAGGTGAATACTCAACAAGTAGAATCGAAACCAGAATGTGATACAATAGACCTGGGAGCAGAGCCTGCTGCCTTGCTTTTGTGGGGCTTCTTTGTTTTTTTTTCTTTTTTTTTTTTTCCTCCTCACAGCTCATAATCCCTCTTCCAATTGGTAGATTTGAGCAGGTCTTTAAAGCCTCTTCTTGCATTCAGTCTTCAGTTTTTCATTTCAGTCACTAAAATGTAAGCATGAGTTACATCATTAGGGAATAAAGGTTTTCAGGGTGGTATGTTTGTATTGAGTGTATTAAAACTGTATCACGTGTGTGGCTTAAGAGGAGCAGAAAATACTTATTTCAAGGGTTAAATATTATAAAAATATTTATATATAAATATATATTTATAAATATTTCTATATATAAAAATATTTTTATAAATATTTTCTATATATAAAAATATTTTTATAATATTTAACTCTTGAATTCCTATTTATGTAAATTAGGTATATTTATATATATATACAAAAATATTCCTAATTTACATAAATATACACATTCTTCGTATTTTAGTATTAAGCATTTTGTATCACACTTGTAGCAACAACGTTGTTAAATGAAAAAATATCAGCTGAAAGTAAGTGTTTAAAGTAAACTTTTTCTCTTAAACATGCAAGATTCTAACTATATAATATATATTATATTTATTGTTATTTACATATATTTTATATATATATAGTGTATATATATTATTATTGTGTAAATATACACATTCTACAAATGAATGCATTATATGGTATTTACATTATATAATATATATTATATTTATTCTATAAATAAGCACATATTTATTCTATAAATAAACATATATTTATTCTATAGATAAACACATATTTATTCTATAAATAAGCACATATTTATTCTATAGATAAGCACATATTTATTCTATAAATAAACACAATATACTTTAACATAACAAGTGATCACTAAGTGTGTAAAGTTGAACACATCCTCATGAGGGACAGCTAATATGGGTCAATAAGCTTCAAAATTCTTTGCCCTTGGATTCCTCCAGGAATTTTTTACTTTACGAGCCAAACTGAGCTGCCTGGGCATTTGTCTCTGAACAAGCAGGAGAAAAAAAAGACCCTTTTCCAGTTTCTGGTCAGTACAGCCAGGCGGGTTTCGGGAATGTGACGGGTTTCGGGAATGATGTAACCCAGCAGAGTGGGGATAAAGAGTCTTCCCCTCAGAACAGAAGGGGGCTGCCCCAAACTTTGGGGGTGTTTGGTCAGGTTTTGATATGGTGCTGCTCATGGTCTGCGCTCAGCCAACGCCTCGGAGCGAGCGCGGCGCGGAAAAACCGCTCGGAAAAGACACGAAACTGCTGCATTTCAATGAAGTGAAACTGCAAGTCAGGGACGCAGGGAGTCGTTGGCCGTGGCTGCCCTTTGATCTGCCTCCTCGTGGCCCCGAGCCCGCCGATCAGGTGTGTGCTGTTTCATCTCCCTCAGCGTTCTGAGCAGAACGAGTCCGGCCGTTCCGGGGCTCCTGTCGGAACACGCACCCGGCATTACACATTGTAATTCCACTGGGGCCGCCTTTTTTTTTCTTTTCCCTTCCACCTGTCGTCAGTACCTGGCCATTTCCCAACAGGGGGGCACCAGCAGAGCGACACTGTTTCAGATTCAGCGTTTCAAACTCTTTTTGTTGCAACTAACCTCGCAATTCGGAATTAAATCCCAGATTCTTCGTGCGTTTAATAATCCCAGATTATTAAAATATTGCTACATTTTTTTTTTTTTATAACATCTGTTTACTCGAAGGAAACTTCTCCCCTGTTTCAAGAATCTGCATTTTAAATTCTCTTGGTCTGGAGGTTTGCTTTTAAACCTGCCATTATATCAAACAGCTTTTTAGTTATCGCTGCAGGGCGCAGCACTCCCAGTTCTTGCGTGACAGAGATGTCATCACGTTGAGGTAGCCTTGGGCATTGAAACTTATTAAACCTTATTTGTTTTATAAGTGATTCAGTATACAAGTGTGAGTAATAATTAAAAAAAATAAAACGCCCTACACAGTGATCTGATGAAACTCGAGTCTTAAGAACGAGGCATTTCCCTGAGCTGTCTCTAATGCAAAGGTTATTTAGCAATAGCTACATGCTTATGTAAATTTGGCTCCAGGGAAGAAAGAACTCTCTAACTCCATTCTTTCAGACCCAGAGGCACAAAAATAGAATATTTCCAAATAGAATGTTTCCCAAGTCTCTGTATTTTTGGCATTCTCAAAGAATTGGCCGTGTTAGGATTGTCTGTTGGCATTACTTTTTTTAAAAAGGGGTTGTTGCTTAGTGGTTTGGTGATAAAGGTGTAGAAAAAGCAGTGTTGGTGAGAGAAACCAAAGTTCTTATGTTTGCAGGTACCAAAGGCACTGACTCCTTCCTGATAATGTCATTTCTGTCCTGAGTGTCACAGAGTATTTGTTCTAATGTGGCCTTGTCTGACACTGCTCAGGTTTTTCCTTCTCAGCAGGAGTTTTGTGGTTTGTTCAAGGTCCAGCAGTTCTGTTGTCATAAAGCTGTTTCTTTTTCCTGTCGTAAAGCTGTTTCGTTTTCCTGTCACAATGTGTTACTGTCTCAAGCTGCTAAATTTTATTTCCCTTCCAAATATTTAAAATCTGTGGTTTTGGGTCATCTTAAGATGGAAAGGAGATACTCTGTCAGCTCTCCATGTGTTGGTCTAAACTTCTCAGACATTCAGCTGATAAATAACTGAGGTCACATGGAAGGTGCCATCCTTTGGATCCCTGGGCTGTGTTGGTGTCTGACGTGGATGTGTTGTGGTGATGCTCAACACCCAAACACGTGTGTCCCACAGCAGGAGTGCTGCTTGTGCTGGAGACAGAGCGAGAACAAGGGCTTTAACTAACCCATTTAACCATTAGCTGCACATGGAGGTAGGGAATATTTAATGCATTCTAAGTGAACTGAGGTTCTGACAGCATGTCCTCTCTCCTTGCACCCAGCCAGGAGGCAGGGATGGCTGATGGCATTCCCTGGGTGTTGTGTGGCTACCAGGGGGTGCTCCAGAGCAGTGCAAGGCATCATTTCCTGCTCTTCCCAGCGAGGCTGGAATTATCCTCCCAGTCCTCCACTTGGTTACAACCAGAGGGGAGATCCAGACTTGTGCCTCCTGCTCGGCAGGAAGATCCACTCGCTCCCCAGCGGCCAGGCCACCCCTCGTGGTGATTTGTGTAGCTTGGGGAACAAGTCCTGGAGATGATCCCGACTGATAGACCTCCTGCAGGTCGGGCCCAAAGTGGGTTAGGCAGACAATTGGCAGGTGTGGTGTCTCTGCCGGGATTACTGAGAAACTGGGCTGTGTTTGCCTTGCCCGGCGCTGTTTCTAAAGCAGAGCCAGACCTGACAGTCGTCATTGCTTGCACACCACTGATCTTCTCTAATTTGTAGGTGGCTTAATTATTTATAAGAGAGGGAGTCACATACTTCTCAACAGTTGAGCAGGTTGGGTGAGCTGTGTGCTTTGTGTCCTCATTAGGTGAGGAGCCCGTGGCGTAACTCCGGCTGCCGGGATGCTCCGACAGGCAGGCTCCTGGCTTTCAGCACTGGCAGCTGCTGACACCAGAGTGCCTGTGCAGGTGGCAAACCAAGCTTATTAATTGCTTTGTTTGTATCAGATTTTTGGAAATGGTGTGCCTTGGATATTTTTCTTCCTTCAAGGCAGGAAGTTTAAGCTGGATACTGCAATGCTGATTCGGCCTTTTTCCTATATTTTTCCTATATTTCCTATATTTTCTTTTTATGTTTTCCATTCATGCATCTTGAACTTCTCTTGTTAGTACAACCCCTGTGAGCTCCAGGCTTGCAGGATTTTTCTGAGGCAGTAACTGTATTGTACATGCCTGACTGTAGCATGTAGCATGTGCTGGAAGAAAATACACACTTTTTTCTTTCTCTTTTCCCAAAGTGCTCTCTTATTTCCTCTGGAAAATCTATCTGCTACACTCAAAAGTTTGAGAAATTTGGACTTCTGCATGCTTTGGCTCGTAAAGAAATAATGAAATCTTCTTTTCTTGTCTTTTCTGCACTCAGAAAAAAACCAAACCCAGACACTGGATTTCCTGCTGTGTTGAATATCTGAAGAGTAGTTCCCCATAGTTGGGTTGTTACATATTTAGTTCTGTAAAAATTGCTTTAAAAGTGGCTCTTAAACTTCTCTGACAGAGAAATACCCAATGCTTCACTGGCAGAAACACCAATAACCTGCTCCAAGGCTTCATTTGACCCACAGAGCACCTCCATGGGTGCCAACAGAACCTTCTTCCCTGTCAGACATTTTGCATTTTCAGCTTTGTTTATTCCAAAACCAGTGGGTAATGTATTTTACTGATCAACAACCATGGAAATATTAAGTCCCATTTTTTAAAACTTTAGTTTTTAATTCAAGCAGAGCAGCTACGATGTCCTTTGGGTAATTTTTACTTCCCCTAAAAATGTGTATTGATAGACTAAAGCCCCTTAATCCACATCTCAGTTGATATAGAGTTGTTGCTATGATGATTTTAACATCTGGAAGGATATTACAAATCGTTGTAGTTTTGTTTGGGAGTAGGTGTTCTGTGTTGCAGACAGTTTGAAATTTAGGTTTTAATGAAACTGCTGTGGGGAAACAATGTGTGTTCTGGCTGCTTTGTTCAGAAAATAATAGAAATGGCTGTGACATGGAATCTGCCCAGGTCACTGTGCTAAATTCACTCATAGGTGTGTGAGGCTGTTTTCTTACTTTTTTTTATTAAAGCATTTAAAAAAATTCCTGTGCAGTATTTGAAGAGTTTTCTCATTTCCTGCTCTTGTGTTGGTTGATTCCTTCCCACATCTCGCTCAGAGGTGGCACCTTCAGTTCTGTTTTTCCTGGGGAGTCAGTCCTGTGAAAACTCATGGGGAAACTCGTAGGAAGGTGCCAGAATTTAGGAACTGTGGAAGACTGAAAGCATGTTGGTGTCTTGAGGATCTGTTCCACCTTTGCAGGGTGCCTTGGCCGGGTGCTGAGCGGTGTGGGAGCAGACATCCAAAGGCCTTTGTGCAGGAGCATTCCCAAAGATCTGTTAAAAACCTGTTTCTTTGCTTTGTCACTGCTTGAGGAATTACACTGTGCTTTGTTTGAAAATACTTGAATATAATACTAAACATTTGGAGGCAGCCTGTGTGTGTGCCTTAAAAACTTCATTTGCTGTTCATTGGGCTGTTGGCCAGCGAGGAGAAGGAATTGTGAGAATGCAGGGATGCTGCTGTGTCTCCAGCGTTCCTGGCAGAGCATGTGGAGAAAACAATGATGGGGTTTTAAAGCAGAACACAGGAACAAAGTGATGAAGAAATGAGCTTCTGCATGTTTCAACAAGGAGGTAGAGAAATTTCAGAGGCGCTCTAGATTTGTTGTACCAAAGGTTTGGAGGTTTTCTGACAGCTTTTCTTTAGGCTTTTTAGCACAAAACAGTTTTGTTGTATGTCAGTGAGAAATATTTGTATTTTCTTTAACACTGACATGGTATATTGCTAAAAGCTGTGCCACATTTATACGTTTGTGTTGGTATTTATTGGCTGTTCTTCTGGGCCTGAAGTCCTTCTGCAGCGTTGCTGCTTTGTAAATGTCATTTTTAAGGGATTCCCTCACCGTTGCCTGCATTAAAATCTTAAATACTTCCATATATAATACCAAATTCCCATATATAGCTCGTAGTGGAGCTGATCAGCAGTGCTAATTTGGGATCCTGAAGTGCAGTTTGGTACCAAACCAAACCAGGACGGGCACACAGCCCCGAGGTGTTTTTCTTGCCCGCGTTGCTCCCAGCCCCGCCTGCAGCGCGGGAGGTGTGTGTGTGTGTGTGTTTGGTATGTGTGAGAAACTGTGGACTTTTAGGGGAAGTCTGTTCTTGTTTAACCCCCAGGCATATTTACTGAGGAAGATTTTCCTTCTGGTGAATGCCAGAGCAAGGGCAAACAAGTGCCTGAGCACGGGAGTTTTGATGCGCGCTGGGAGAGCAGAGGAAGCGTTTAATGTGTCCTTTAATGTGTAAGGTGCTCTCTCAGGTGTTTGCAGTCCCTTTGTCTCTCTGGGGCTTGATCTAACCGGGGTATTTAATTGTAGAGAAGATGGTTTTGGAAACTTTGTGCTCTTTGCTGCACAAATCCCTCAGCACAGGAGTTGAGTTGGACTGTTGGAGGTGTATTTGCAGAGGTTTGCCCTCCCAGGTGTCTGTAGGTGGTTTAGGCTCTCACAAGCTGTGACTCCTGTCACAGGGACCTGAGTTGGCCCAAAACTGGTTACTTTTATTTTTCTCTTTTTTTTTTTTTTTTTTTTTCTTTCCTTGTTTTTTTTAATTCTCTCTTGAGTGTTTTTTGGCCAGCTCAGCCCCCTGAGCAGTTACCAAGAAGTGTAACTGCACCCTGAGACTCTTTTCCTTTTATGCAATTTAAATCAGCAAACACCACAGGTTATTGCATGAACAATAAAAAGTATTTTAAAAGTAAATACTTGGTAAGTCATGTTGTAGAATCTCTGTATTCTCATGTCTGTTTTCCCTATTTCACTTGCAGGCACAGCTGTTTAAACATGGCAAGAGAGAGGATTGCTTGCCATATGGTAAGTTTGTAATATCTTGATTTCAGTTTTTAAAGCCATTGCAATCAAAAAGGGAAAGGAAGGTTAACCTGGACATAAGTGGTGCTGTAAGGAGTGAAATCAACAGGGAAGTGATAAAGCAGGGAAAACAAGGGGAGCAAAAGTAGAGATGACTGTGAGGGAGGAGCAGATGCCACCAGGGAATGTTGTGTTGGAACAGCACGTCCGAGGATTTGGCAGGTGATCACACTGGCCATTGCTGTAATACAGGAGCTGAACATGGAACATACAACCTGTAAGATGTGGAAAATATTTTTAAAAATTCGTTAGAGCATTAACTAGTTTTGTAAATATTACTGCTGAAAATTTTGCAGACTCTTCAAGTTTAAACTTAAGCACAGGGTTTCAGAAAACCCAAGAACTGGTTGTGTACAGGACCCAGCTGGAATTATGTCAGGATACTGTTGGAATAAAAAAAAGGTTTTGGTGAAAAGAGATTGTACTGGATGTAATGAGGGATAGACAGGTACCATAAAGAGAGCACAGAGGGTTCTGAACAGTGTAGCTGCTGGTTGGATTTATGTTCATCTCGTGGTGAATCCTGGAGTATGGTCAGAGCTGACTGTAATGATCTTGGGTTTTATTGATAGCAGCAAAGAGAGGCAGGGAAAGATGGTGGCTAATTCCAAAACACTACAAAAGACCTCATCAGTTTTGTGGAGCTCATCCAAGTAGCAGAAAAGGGGTTCGTGCTGTTCTCAGGAACCAAGCAGTGATGTAAACTCTTGTCAGAGTGCTCGATTTCACTCATGCAATTATTTTGGCCCCAAGAATTTCACTAATGCAATTAATTATTTTGGCCCCGAGAAGAAGATTTTTAAGTTTAGTGCTGGAAACAGTTTCATTTTTCCAGTTCCTAAGTCTGAGAGGCAGATAATTCCTTAGAAAATGCCTGAGAGATGGGTAAAGATGGAGATAAGATAGTGGAGACAAATAACATGGAACCACACAGGTGCTGTGTGACTGGTCAGGAACAAACAGCAAATACTGGGAATGCCATCCCACAGAACTGGCAGACAGCACTGGAGAAGCTGTCAGAGAAGCAGAATAATAAACAGGCTGGATAAAATATGGTATGACACAAAATTACATAATTTGAAATATGCAGCTGTACAACACAATAGTCTTAGTGGGTATGGAAAGAGCATATTGAGCCCACAAAATGAACCCTGCTGGTAAAAGCAGATTCTTTGGCCCATGGCACAGAAAGAATATTGAGTAGTTATGAGTCTGGTAATAAGGGAAAAATCAGGGGTGTACCAGTGACTAAATTTACCTTAGAAAATCTAAAATCTCACAACTGAGAAGCAGATATTCAGATGGAAACTGTTCGGGATAAAAAAATGTGAGAGACAAAAAATACCTCAGATTTTTAGTTATAACAAATCTGAGGACGAAATAGGAGAAAAGAAATAGGCAAATGTCAAAGAAAGGTCCTGTTTGAAGTAATTTGTGACATAGAACTTGGTTTGAAAACAAACACTAGTCCTGAAGCCATTACCTGGATCTGTAGATATTACAGTGATTCGAGAGCTGAGAGGACTTGGAAGAGGCTTATATTTGTATATTCTTAATTTGTTTTCTCTCTGTGAATATTGATGTTTCTGCAGCCTCTTCCTCCTAAACCATCAGTCTCTCAAGCTTTTATAACTGCAAAAAATCCAGGTTGCTGGAAAGTGTCCAAGCAATGGTCATCATCACTGGCTTCACCTTGTTGTCTGCATGGATCATTTATTAGTATTTTAGTAGGTCAGGATCCATCCCCTGCCTTTCAAAGACTGAGGAGGTTTGTAAGTCGTGTCCTACAACTTCTCAGACTTTGAAATAATTGGGTTTTCTTTGATCTCTCTATTTTGAAAACCCTGATACTGGAGGAAGAGGTTGCAGAGCATTCTGCCAGGGTGATTCCTTGTGTGCAGTGTTGTTTGGAAGAATGATGGTCCTTTGTAGCCCAGGTCATTAGTCTCTATTAGCTCATGGTCAGCCTTCAATCAAGAATTATTTTCAGCCTGATAAAATTACAAAAGGTCTTTTTTATTTGTAACAGGCACGGGTTCCCTGTGAAAATTTGGAAACCTGGAGCCTTATACTCATTAGCCCAAGATTCTCCTTTCCCTGTGTTTTTTTACTTCGCTGGACAAATAACTTTGTTCCCTTTGATGTGCCCAGATGAGAGGTTTTGTGGCCGACTGTTTACACATACACAGTGTTTCTCATGCCTAAATGTTTATGGCCATCCATCCTCATAAAAATCTCTGTGCCAGAGGATTTAGGTTGGTGCTGCCTGAAAATACTGAGCAAGGAAAGGGTGTGCAGGGACTGATGAGTTTTCTGAGTAAATGAATATTTTCTGAATCTTGGTTCTGTTAGATTACTGAAAATTCTCAACACTTGAACGTGTTGCTTCCAGTGAGAATTAGAGGCATAAGCACTCTGGGAATGTAGATTATCATTTTCATAGTCAAAATGAATCCTCAAAGCCATCCTTCCTGCTTGGGCAGTGAAGGGTATTGCCACTATTTGACCAGTGTCAGAGCTACTACAAAGTAGGTAATAAGGCATTTGCATTTCAGCAGCACTTTTTAAAAATTTGAATCTTCTAAGGGACATTCAAAACTTGAAGATTTTCATAGCAAGATTTTTTTGAAAAGCAGTTTGTTTTGTTTTCCAGCTGTTACTGTGCTCGAGTGTCTGGACAAGTGCAAGTTGTCAGAGAGCAACCAGATGGTCCTGCGCAAGCTGGGCATGAAACTGGTTCAGAGGCTGGGACTGACATTTGTGAAGCCAAAGGTGGCGAAATGGAGGTCAGTTTAAAGCTGGAATAGTTAAAAAAAAATAAATTCCGAAAGGACAAAAACCTTAGAAATACCTAAATCTGTATATTTGTCTTCTGCCCTCCTAAGTTTCCCTAAAAGAAAAAGAAATCCCTGTGTTATTTGGGAACGAACATATTGTTCATTTGTACTATTTGGAAAAAGTAGATTTCTTGTGCTGTGGTTTCCTGTAATTTTTTTCAATTTTGGAGCATGAACTGGGGCTGGGATTAGCCAGATCTGGCTTTGCACGTTGCACAGGCAGAAGCCTGTTCCCATATAACGCAGAACTCACGAAATATGGGAAGAGACCGACCTTTGTTCCTGATTTAGTACAATTTTGTAAGAGTGAACATAACTTTTTCCATTACCTGGTACTACCCTGATCCGATAGAAAGTTCACAGGGGAAAAGTGGTTTGCAATCCCACTCTGGTTTTGCATATTAGTCAGGTTTTGGTGTCTGGTTTTATGTACTGCCAGAGGGCAAACTCTTTTTGAGATTTCTCGCACTGATATTTTAAAATTGCAGGCTTCCTTGGTGACTATTTTTATTGTATTTATTTTACCAGCTTTTGAGAACATCCTTAGGCATAGAAAATTCTTTTTAGGTGGAGAATGTACCTTGCCCGATGGCAAAAGTCATTTTAGCATGTAAAGTCTATCTTTTGTAAGAATGCATCTACACCAGGGGCTAAATATCCGAGTACAGCTCGGTCAGAAAGTACTAAGCCAGCTTTAACATTTAAAAAACAATTTTTAATAAGCTGATTTTATTAATTAATTAATTTATTTTTTTTTTAGGTTTCAGAGAGTCTTTCAGGGCATGGGAATTTCGCCTCTCTTTATTGTCAGCAGTGGAAAATAGGTTATACTGAAACAGGAAAGGGAGGGATAATGAAAAGGAACCATTTGAATAGTCTGGCTCTTCTCACCTTGGAAAATAGACAACTGGGTCAGGAGGAAGGAGAGTGGGATACTTCTCCCTTTCCTTTAAAGCAGCCACTAAATAAGTGGAGAGCTGTAGCCTGGGAGGTGTAGGAATGTGACAGACAGGCTTTGTGTCAGCATGTCCCTATTTCAGTTGGAAAATAAATCAGAAAAATCAACGCAATGTGTGTTTGTTGTGCAGGTACCAGCGTGGCTGTCGCTCTCTGGCTGCCAACCTGCAAGCTCAGGGTGCTGTTGTGCAGAACCAAAAGAGAGAAGCTGCTGCTGAAGCTGATGATGATGATGAGGAATATGACATCCCAGCAGAGATTGAAAACGTTGTAGGTGTGTTAAAACTGGAGAGAAATTGTTGTAGTGCTGCAAATTAAACGTATGTTGGAAAACAACCCGCTTAGGGCTAAGAAAGTCACGTGGGTGTCTGTGCTAAACGTGAACAATTGGAGAGACTCTAAAATTTCAGTCTGTGCAACTGATTCAGATAGATTATGTTTTGTCAGATTATTTGGATTTCAGCATCTCCAGCAGAAAGTCAGCCCTGGAGCACTTCTTGTGGGGTTGGGGCATGGAGATACCGAAATGTGTTTTACCAGTTTTATCCAGTAATGTGAAAGAGGTGCCTTGAACCTTTCACAAATGGAAGGCTGAATTAAAATTTGTAATGAAATACACACCAAAAAATTATGTCACATGAAAGCTGAAGAGTTATGGTTTAATTTTCAGACTGTGGTAGTATGGAAGGAGCAGCATTTTTAATAGTGTGCAGCTGTACAGCAGGTCCTCTGCTTGCTGGCTGGTGAATATTCTGTAAATAAATAGGCCAGAATTGCCTCAGGAGACTTTTATGACTGAATAATCTAATGGACCTCTGCAAAAAGCTCCATGACCTCCATTTTGAATCTTTTACACGACTTAAAATTTCAAATCTGATTTTCTCTTTTTGAAAACAACTTAGACACGTTTCTTTGATTTTTGAGTTGTACAAGGGTGACTAATGGAAGAAATCTAGATACAAAAATTTTTATCAAAGAGGCAGTTTTTTTAAGAGGAAGATGATTTTTGAACATTTTAAGAAATCTTTCTGGTGTTTAATAAGACTAATTTTTTTTTTTTAAATAAAACTATTTGCAGAGCAACTGTTGGTTGGGCTGAAGGACAAAGACACCATCGTCAGGTGGTCTGCAGCCAAAGGGTAGGTCTGTTGTGGTTACTCTGATCAACTAAAGTAAACAATATAGAAATACTGATTTTTTTATGACTTACTAGCTGACTGCAGTTCTAATGAGTCACTGTATACTTCTCTTTCTTTTTCTTTTAACTTCTGTAGAATTGGTAGAATAACTGGAAGACTTCCAAAAGAATTAGCAGATGACGTGATCGGGTCTCTGTTGGACTGTTTCAGGTAAAAATCTTATTGCAGACTTTACATGCATCTGAAATATGACTGCTTGTGGAGCAGGGGGACAAGAGTTAGGAAGACAGGTCTAAAAATCTGTAAATTTTGTTACTGCCCTTCTCCCTGATTTCAAAATCTTTGAAGGCACAGATAGGCTAAGGATATTCAATAAAGAAATTATTCCTAATCCTTCCTCTTGACCCCATTCGAAGGTAAGGTGGAAGGACTGAAGTTGAACTTGGGAAGAATAAAAAAATGCTCATTAACTTGCTGCTTTAGAAGTTCCTGTGTGTGCTCAAGGCTCATGTCTTGAGTGTAGTGTCCATCCTCAGAAATGCAGTGACACTGGAAATAATGTTCAGAAGGGTTGTGAGGATCACCAGAGGTAACAAGCCATCTTTGTGTGAGGGGAGGCTGAAACACATGGGGAGAATGAGGAATAAAGGGGGTATAATAGAGGTTTATGAACTGGGGAATGGTGTGGAAATGGTTGCCCTCTACATTTTATAGCACTAGAAGCAAACTCAAGCATCAGGTGGCAGGTTTGGAATAAAGACAAGGTGTGGTTAGTGATGCAGCACAGAGTTCAAGTGTGAAAACTTCTTGCCACAGGACCTTGTGGATACTGAAAGTACTTGCCTGAATAAAAAGTGTGCTTTTTGTCTGTGAACTTGCCCATGATCTGCCAGAGTTTGGAAGTGCTTTTGAGAGTGTTGCAATATGCTGGTTCTTACCCTCTTGCTAAGGCTTGTGCTGTGGCTGTGTCAGAGGGGCTTTGGGGCCAGTTTAATCTCCAGCTGGGTCACAAAGAACTATGAGGATGTTCTTTTGGAGCACTTCAGTGTTGGATGTCAGGGCATGTAAAGGACTAAGTTATTAAACAAGTCTGATGTGCCTTTTTTAAATATCAAATTGCTCATTGGGTCTCCACTGAGTACCCGAAAATCTAAAGTAGTGGTTTAGAGTAAGCCAGTAACAAAAAGAATTTCTTTATTGACAGGAAATACTGGTCATGTTCAGTTTGTCACTCAGATGTACTCAGTTTTAAGAAGTCCTCACACATTTGTTGAGAGTACAAATTAAAAATACCAGCTCAAAGGATGACACGTTAAAAAGAAAGAAGGTATAAAGTCTTAAAAACTTGCAAGGAAAGTATCCACTTAGATGATCCTTCCACTGTGGTACTGTGATTAATTTAAGAGGTGCTGCTGATCTCAATTATCCCTGGAGCTTCAAAGACCTGCACCCAGAGTGTTTTCTTTCCTTGTTTTTCAAGTCATAGGGATGAGTAACTCAACTAGTAATTGAGTGACCTGCTTTCTTCAGAAACACCTGGGAACAAACGTAGGCAAGGACAGAGGGAATCTCTGCTGGGTTCTCTGGCTAAATGTGTCCAAAATAAGAATAAATCAGTTGCTCATCAGAGGCACTTGGCTATATCTCTTGGGATAAGAATAAAGGATTTCTTATGTGTAGGTAGGTTATATGTAGACAAGAGGCAGTGAAGAAATAAGGGGTAATTTTTCACAGTGTAGGAGTTGATCATCACAGTCCTGCCAGGGTCTGTGTGAGCCCTGTGCTGTTCAGTGTACCCATAAAGAATCCTGGAAAAAAGAGGAACAAGGAGGTGAGGAAATCAGCTGATGATTTAAAGTTGATTCAGTGTAGGGAGAGCTAAAGTGGACAGGAAAATGTTATAGAAGCCCAAGTTAAGTAACGAGCCAGTAAATGATGTATAAAATGTAATGTCTAATGAGTGCAAACTGATGCTCTTGAGGCAAATGCTGCTCACTGTAAAACAGCTGGAAGCCACTGACCTGTCCAAGTGTTGAAGTGCTCAGCAGCTGACAGGGAAAAGAAGGCAAATGGAGTGTTGGATATTAGGAAAGGAAGAGATAACAAAACTGAACAGTCAGAAGTGGTTTAATTGATGGAGCTGCTTACAGGTGGAAAGAAAAAGCAGAGGGATGTGATTTTATGTATCTCCATTATCAATGTGGAGGAAGGGGAAAGCAAGTGGTTGTTTACACTTCACTCTCTCCCATGATGTGAGAGCAGGGAGGGATCAGGAAGTGCATTTTCACGCAATTATAATTAACCTGTGGAAGTCATTGCCACGGGATGTTATGGGAGCCAAAAGTGTAAAGGGAGTTCAAAAAGGGATTATTCAAATTAATGGAAGAGAGTCCCTTCAGAGTTTATTAAATATGGCATCTGGCTGCAACCTCTGGCTGGAGCAGTGTCTGCTGGTAATTGCCAGAGCCAGGGGGAGGCAATAAGGGAAAGGTCCTTCGTGCTGCATCTTTGGCTGAGCATCTGCTCTTGGTCCTTGTCAGAGAGGGGATTCTGGGAGAGACAAAGCTTTGATATGACCTAGTCTGTCTGGTCAATGTTTTATTCTTAGATTGCTAACCCTAGTTTAATACAAAATGAACTTTGTGTATGTTTAACCCTGTTCAACCTTTCCCCTTCCCACTCGTTATCTGCCAGCCCAGCACAAATTGTTTGCCATTTTGGGTATTTTTTACTGTGTTCACTACAAGTTTCTCTGGTTTATGCTTTTTAAAGGTAGATAAACACCACTGTTTGCTCAGTGCAGAAACTCCTGTGATGTGTTTGTTGGGAACTGTCACTCGAACCTCTTTTGCAAGTTAAGGACTGTGTTTGACACTAAATTCATTGGTTATTTTGGGTATGTTCTGTAAATCTACATCTTTTACAGTGTACTAGGAAGTTGTTTTCCTTTTCTGGATGAGTTTCAGGTATTGTACTCTTTTGTGCTGAGTTACATTTATAGCCATAAATGGGTTTTTTGCTGATTTGGTCACATTTATAGCAGTATTTATGTTGCACAAATGAGAAGAAAAACATGTTCAGCTTGTCATTCTTCTATTTTACAAGTCCAGCAGGGTCAATAACACAATAAGCACATGCTGGTTTGGATGAGAGGGGTCTTTTAAAGTGTTAGGGATTCCCCATGAGAAATGAAATTCTGAAAGGGAGGGTCAGTTTTAACCAAATTTTGTTCTAACACCAGTTTCCAGGAGACGGACAACGCGTGGCACGGGGGGTGCCTGGCCCTGGCCGAGCTGGGCAGGAGAGGATTGCTGCTCCCTTCCCGAATTTCAGATGGTGAGTTGGAGTTCATGTGAGTTCATGAAATAACAATTTATATTATTAGAGATCAAATGTGTGGCAATAGGCTGGAATTTGCTGATGTGAGTGTGCTGAACGATGAGTGAAGTGTTGAATTCTGGAGTAAAACATACACCCATGGGGATATTTAAGTACTCCTGTCAAAGCATTGGCTTGGGTGTGCCTTTTTTATACTTAATAAATATTTCTTTCCAAAATTGAATAACTTCTTGGGGTTTTTCTCCTTTCTTCCTCCCTCCCATGTTTCTTTGTGCAGTTGTATAAAATAATTCTGAATGTCTCTATATTGTGTCAGTGTCATTATTTAAATAGAATATATTAAATAATTGATGACTAACTTGCACTTTAAAGCCAGTAGCTTGTGCTGTTTGTTTCTGGTTAAATTTCAAAGGCCAGTTTCATGTAATTTATACATTAACTGTTTATGTTTTTAATGGGTTTTTGAAATAGCAGGATGGAAAGAAAAAGAACAGGGCAGAGGAATTGTTTCTTTGTGTGTTCTGTAGTTTTCAACATACACTGAAGTACAGAGATACTAATGTGAAAAAGAGGAGTTCTGTGTGATTTTGGTCAATGTTTTACAGAGTGGGAATGACAAAAGCACAGTGTAGCAGTACACATCCACTCTTGGGTGCTTTTACAGCAGTGTCTTGTTCCAGATAGTTCTTTGGATCCCCTCTGGTGCTCCTGTGTTGAACGGAGAAGTTGAACACCAAATTTCAAAAATGTTTCAAAACTGGTGTTTCGTAGTAGTAAGTTGGGTTGCCAAATCTTTCCTGTTCTGAAGATCTGTAAAATATGGCATTTAATACAGTTTATTACTGTGTCTCCATAGAAAGAATTCATGCCCAGTGTGGCACGTGCTGCACGTGAGAAGGTTTGTGCAGTTGAGCCTTCAGTTGGTTTCTCTTTTTAATTACTTTTACCCTTACGTGATAAAGGTGAAACAGTTAAAAAACCTCCCAGCTTAAAGCTGTGGAATCATGAATGGAAAATCCTCCAAAGGTAAACCTCTGACAAAAGCAAAACTGTACACCTCTGTCAGGGAACCTGGATAACCTCATGTCAGAGGTTTTTATTTCATTTGAGGAGGGGAGATCAGGTAGAGTTCATCACTGGAGCTTGTTTTTATGGATAATATTTGTATAGAGCTGGGGGAGAACAAATCCTTGAAGTGTATGGAAAAACCACCAAGAAGGTTTCCCTTGTTCACTTAAATTTAAATTAACGAGAAAAGAGATACATGAAATTTTTTTTTAATATTATGGATAAAGGTAACTATGAAATTTTCTACTTCCAGAGAATAGTGAGCCAAATAGCTTAATGTAGTGTGAAAAGCAGCAGTGGTGACACTAGACTCTGTAATTTCATGTTGGGAAATTAGGGATTTGGTAGTGTCTGTCCTAAGCTTGAAGCTTTAAACTTGGACTGGAAAGCAGCCCTTTCTCCTTATTTAATCACATACTGATGTAGAGCTTGGTACATCACCCTGACTTACTGCTTGCTGTTGTCATTTGAGTTAATTGAGCTTTTCCTGTTACCTCATTCCCCCTGTTCACACTCAGGTTGCTATTCTTACCTTCTGATAATCTGGGAAAAGCTTTTCTCCGTGAAAGATGAAATTACAGATCAGTGTATTCTCAGTTTGTTTCTTAGCTCAGAAGCTGAACCCCTGTAATTTACTGTTTAATGCTGAACTGGTTACAATGCTCTGGCTGAGCTGTCGGCTCAAAGCACCACAGCACGAAACACGAGGGGAAAAAAAGCTGGGAATTCTGCATTGCGTTGAATGCAGCTCCACTTCCTTATGTAGGTTCACACCTGCTAGTGATGCTCAGGCAGGGGAGGATTTATCTTACCTGAATAATGGTCAGTGAGAAATGTATACCCATGGTTTTCTGTGAATAACACTCGCTCTGGGTTTATCCTTACACCGATAGTGCCACTGTGCAAATTTACACAGGGGAGCAGCCTTATTTTAGTTTAAGACTTCTGTAGCAGTTTGGGTAAGCTGGACAGAAGCTTTAAGGCAGAAGGAATTTTGAGCTTGTACAGATGAATTATGTGCATAATGAATTTGCATCTGAAAGAAGCCCCTTTAGGGTCGGTGGGTGTCCATGCCAAAATTCTGCTTGTCCATTGAAAATTTAGTTAGCAATTTCTGGCTGCTTCTTCTTCAACATACATGTTGTAGTGTAGTGAATGCGTTTGTGTTCATGAATGACTTTCCATATATTTTAAATACAGATCACAAGATTTATTTGAAAAACTGCCAGTTTATATACACAGTCGTAGAAGCAGGAATTAGTTTGGGCTGTCTGTAGAAGCACACAGAAAATGACAGTGAGTGATACACACATACTGAAACAGGACCTTCACCAGGAGAGTTTGCCTCAGGTGAAATAAATTATATAAATAACCTTTTAGGCCTGGAGTTTGAAGGCTGCCCAGTGTCTGTCTAACCTCAGCAAAGCAGGCACCTAAACTGTTTAGTTCTTCATATTTTCAGTGTTGTTTTCATAGTGATTCATTTAAAGTTGAACATGAGCTGCATTTGTTAAACCCATGCAGGCTTTCTTTGGTTTGACTTGAATCTTGGTCTTAGTCAGTGTGAGGAAAGCTCACTTACACAGGCTTTGGGTCAGTTTGGTTAAACTGGCATCTGTCTCTGAGTAACTAAATTCGATCTGTTCTGTCTTAGGGCAGAATGACAAAGTGCATTCATACACAGAGCAGTTTTTACAGTAAATTCTGAATAGCCAGGTTTAATCTTAAGCTTATTTAAACTACTGCACAGTGACATGAAAAGGTTTTCAAAGAAAAAAGACAAAAACCCCCTCTACTAGATGAAGTTAAGCCTGAGAAAAGACTATGACAGCGTGTTGTTGAGCAATATTATTTCTAGAGCTTAAACATCTTTTAAGAAAAGAAGTTGTAAAAGTTATTTTACATCAATACAATTGCAAAAACCCCTTAAAGATTCATCTAATGTACTTTGGCTTTAGTAATGAATGCAAAAATTCACTCATCAAAACCTGAGCTTATACAAGGCAAAGTTCAGTTACTTAAAAATATTAATATAAAATTATAAACATTATTTACAATGGAGAGATGGAATGCATCTTGTCAAGGGCCAAGTCCAATGAGAGACACGTTGCAGGAATTTCGTGGTGTTGCTGGTAACCAGCTCCTGTGACCAGGAAGGGGAGGATTAGGACACTCTTGTCCTCTTCCTCAGGGTGAAGACTCTGCTGCAGTCATTGGGCCGGACTCTCTTAGCGCCTTGCTGGGCCTTTGCGGATTCCTTTTGATTTGTCCTTTTTTGCCCTTTCACTTTCTGATTGCACTGCGTATCCTGAGCATCAGAGGAATTACAGGAGGCTTCCGTGGCCGGAGCTTTGCTGTCCTGGGGGCTCTGCCCGTCGCTGTCCAGCCGGGCGGTGCCGGGGCTGTACGAGGCCAGCTGGCACAGGGCCACGGCCGCCGTCTGCTTCTGCTCGTCACAGCTCTCCATGAGCCGCAGATCCTGAGCCTCGCCGCGCTGGCCCGGGAAGGATTTGTCACAGGCACTGCTGGTGGGGTTCTTGGGGTTGCCTCCCTCCACCCCGGAGCTCTCGCTCTCGGTGCCGGGGGCGGCGGTGCCGTTGTCCTGAGACGGGCTGTGGAAGGACGTTTTCAGGCTCGCTGTGTTACAGGAATCCTTCACCGAGAGGTTCAGGGGCACGTCCTGCAGGTCCAGAAAGCTCTGCCTGTCTGGTTTGGGTGGGGTTTTGTACACGTGCTCGTGGATAGGTCCCGTGCTTGTGTCGGCCTTTTTGGAGAGATTGAGAGGAGCTATCCCCGTGTCTTCCTCCGTGTTGGACAGTGAGCCTGCATTGTTCTGGCCATCAGGCTGTGCGTGTGAGTCTTCATCAGTGACGTTAATGCTGAAAGAAAGGAGGAGAAAAGAGAATTCACTATCAGTTGCTCTTTTAAACTGGGGCTGAGGGGCAGGAGGAGGAAAAAATCTGGACTTCTAGGTTAGAAGTCTGACAATTTTGTTGTTTCTCCTTCAAATCCTCAAGTCCCTTTCACCAGACCTATAACTGTAATATAGGTAATTCCCTGAAGCACACAAACACACACATAGTTACTGCATTGGAAATGCCTGGTACCCTTAAAGAGAATGAATGGGCTGCTGTGGGCTGTACTGTGCTGTGCACAGTTCGTGTAGAACATGTTATCTCCCTGCTGTAAATTTAAATATATTTAAGGTGCATTGCATGACATGTGCCCATCTATCTTTGTGTGCCCCTGGTAAACCTGACAAGCACTTGCAAAGTGATTTTGTTACTTTACCTGGTGGGTGAGTCCCCTCTCTCCTGCTGTGTCTGCACACCTGGAAGTGCAGTCGCTTGGTCAGTGCTTTTTCTCACGGGTCTGAAGGCTGTGAAGTTTTCTTCTGGTTGGTCATACTTGCCCAGGGATGTGGAAGATGACTTGTTGGAGAGGTCAAATAAGCCCTCACACGCGTGGCTTGTCTGGGTGAAGTTGGTGGGGCTGGGTCTGCCAGGGGAGCCCGTTGCTGCGCTGCCGGCGAGAGGGCTCATTTTGGCATTCTCTCTTTCATTTTGGTCATCCTTGGGGTTACCTTTGCTGTGCAACAATGTCATTTCTTTTTCATAATCTGCTTGTTTTTTATGTGAGCTTAGAGGGTATTGTTGGGAAGGGCTTAAAGAAGCTGGGTACAGCAAGGTAGTTTCTTCCATCAGATGAGAGTTTTGATCCCTGTTTATACCAGCTACGTGTGAAAATCTGTAAAATGGGGGATCTGTTGGCCTACAAAATCCATATGGTATCGGTGGAGTGGAGTGATATTGTTGGAACAATCGATAGTGTTCGTATGCTGATGGATTTATGGGTTTTGGAAGTGGCCCAGGGTGGGGAAGAAAGTGTCTTTGATCTTGTGCTCCATAGACAGAGAGGGCAGAGCTTTCACACTCCGAGTTACCCGGGAGCAGGTAGGGTGTGTAGATGGCCAGCCTGTGCTCATAGAAGTGGGGGGAGTACTCGGGAATCATCGGCTGCATGTAAGGTGAAATGGAACCAAAGCCTTTTGTGGGAGCAACTTTGTGTGGAAACTCTGGGAGGAAAGGAGAACCCGCCTTCCACGGGTGAGCTGGTGCATGAAACGCAGACTTGGAGTGGAAGGGGGAGCTTTTGTTAGAGAGGGACAGGATTTCAGACGCTTCACTGATCTCCGGGCCTTTGCTGTCCCGGTGTTCTCCGACGGGAACGAAGGCCGAGGGCCTCACCATGCCCTCCATCAGGGGCTGCACGCTGAGGGCACTTTCTGCTGCGGAGCTGGCAGGGCTTATTTCCTTCGGGATCGCAGGTTTCTGTCCTTGAATCGCTGCGTTTGTTGCCTGGTTTTGTAACTCAACGTTCTCCTTGGCATCTTCTTTTGCGAAAGGATATTGAGGCTTTGAATCGAGGCTCGACAGTCCGTTTGTGACAGATTTGGAGGAGGTTGGTTTGACGGGAGGTTCGAGCTGATTGATCTGTTTGGGCTCCAGGGAACTGCTCTTTGGGCACTTGATGACTCGATCCTGCTCCGACACCAAAGTGATGGAGTTTTTGCAGAGGCCGTACTTCATGTGGTTGAAGAGATGGGATTTCTCATTGCAAGTGAAGGGGCACTGGAAACACTTGTACTTGAACGGCTTTCCCGGTGGTCTTGGGATGTAATGAGGCTTCTTGGGTTTGCGTTCTTTGAGGAGGCTCATTTTTTTTCTGCTTTAAACAATTAAATGTAATGGTTCTTTATAAAAACTTTTCTTGTGGTTCGCCTTCCTCAGTCGTAGCCTCGTGATGTTTCCGGTTTTTCAGGTTTCTGGAATCCTTCTTCCCAGGTGAGGAGAAGCTCCTGTGGTGTCTCAGGGATGAGGGTGCTGGAAAACAGCGCTTTTGCCACTGGTAGTGCAGGAACTGTAACACAAAGTTTGAAATTAGCTGTGGTGGAACACTGGAACAAAATATAAAGTAGTGCATTCTCTTAACTGCATTCCCCCTTGTACTGCATAAGTTGTGATGGGTTTTTTTTTTAAAACAAACAGAAGTGCTGGATGCCAGACCTCAGTTGGACAGGCATTGACCTTTGGCATCCTCCTGCACCCAGACACAGTCACACAAGTGGCCTAATTTCCAGCAGCAGCAGCACTTGTCACCTGCCCCTGCTGCCGGCTCGGGGGAGTTCCCTTTGAAAACCCAGGGAAGGTTCATTGAGAAGATGAAAGTAGAAATCCAGGCGGAGCTGTGGAGAGAGGAGTGGAGGTGGGTGGGATGGGAAGGGGCAGGTCCCGGCAGTGCTGGATGTGGGGTGAGCCTGTCGGGCCGGTCGGGGAGAGCGAGGAGGGAATTTCCTGCTCTGGTGACACAGGGTGGGGTGGACGGGTCGCACTTGGGCGGCTGACTGGGCTCTTTCTGGGACTGACCAGCCCCTCTTCGCTGGGGTGGCGTTTCCCAACAGCCCAATCTCAGTGGATACCTCAAAAGTGGCCAATCTCTCGAAGGATAAAACCACACCGATTTTCTTCCTCTTCCTAATTCAATTAAGAGAAATGAGCACTGCAGTGTCTGACTAATGGAATCCTCTGCCTGATAAACACTTCCCCCGTCCTCCTGCTGCGTGTGGCTCCTCGCCGACTGCACGGAGTTAACGCGGACACCCAAGTGTGTTAACTCGGGGGGGAAAAAAGTGTCTGACAGCAATTGATTTATGGGGGAAGGATCTATCTGCCTTTCTCTGGAAAAACGGAGGTTGTGGATACTTTATCCAGCCCAGTGATTTGCTGGGTAGATAAGTCGGGAGGGCTTGTACCGGCTTGTTCCATTATGTTCACTGATTCTGAAGGCGTGAGAAACTCTCGCAGTCAAGTTCTCATGATTTTATAGGATGTGTTATGGCAGAGATCTAAAAACTGATGATTTCATCATGAACTACAAGCATCATTATCAAAATGATGACTGTTGCAAAACCACCTACTGTATCTATTGTGTTACCCGAAACTACAGGAATATTAATTGTAAGGGTGACGAGATAGCTCCTTTTTTTTTTTTTTTTTTCCTAAAGAAAGCTTTTTACACAGAAGTTTGAATTAGGAGTATTAAAATCCTGAGTTTATGAAAAGAATTGCTGGTAATTACGTGCTGTGAGATTTTAGTAAAAGCAGAGATGTTTTGCATTTCTTAAATGAGAGATTATTTAATAGAAAATGACAGGCAACACATGATGAAAACTGAAGGCAAAGCTACAGAATTGCTGCTTGTTTCATCAGGTACAGTAATTCTAGCAAATTGTATTAAATGTTGTTTCTGATGTCATAGAAATATTAATTTTGTTAAAATAGTAATTGTGAAGGCACCCTGAAAAATGCAAAGCTGCTCGTTAAGTGGAAAAAACAATCAAGCTTTTTCTTAAAACTAACAAACTATTAAATGTGCTTCAGATTAAAGTAAAAGGAATGTCTAGAGAAGTAGCTTTTTGTTTTTCAGGTTTTAACAAAGCTTTGTTAGTTGTTTGAGTTGGATACTGATACTATAACAACAAGAAAAATGCAGCAGCATGTTAAAAGTCTTGTCACTGGAGCCTGGTTGAAATGGTAGTTCAATAAATTAAAAAAAAAGTAATATAGTATTTTAAAATATTTTAAATTACAAAATTCAGAATTCCTTTGAAAGATTAAGAAAAATGTTTTTATATTAAATAATGAAATATTGAGGCATAGGAGGAGAGGTCCAGATAGGGAACTGGGCTTTTTTTCTCTGCCTTAAGTGAACTTGTTGCATTTATTTTTGACTAATGATGTATAACTAACATGGAAAGTTTGCAATGGACTTGGTTGAGTCAGTTTGGACCTGTTATTCTTTGTATCTTCTTGGAAGTGCTTGTACTAATTATTCTTGAAAAAAAAGATATTGTTGTCAAAACTGCATCTCTTTCTTAGCTGAGCCATTTATGATAACGTCCGAATCTGCATTCAGGTGCAGCACTTGTAATAAAGGGATGGTAATTAGATTTCCTCGTTCTGCCAGCTTTCCTTTGCTTCATAATGAAAATTCCTGTGTGTCCTGTCCTCCCCCCTCTGACTTTGTACTCGGTATTTAACTTTGATTCAAGTTATTCCTGTTGGACAGAGTATTAACTATCGTTTCTTAACGAGATAAAATGTGTTGTTGCAGTTTTAATGTTCGAAATTTCGAGCCTTGCAGCTCCTTTGCTGTGGAGACAGCAGGAGAGCATTCCAACAGCTCCTTATTCCTTTCCATTTAATTTGTTTTGATGGCTCCCAGAACCTGCTGCTCTGACTTGGGAGGTGCAGAGCAAGCAGCTCATTTTAAAGGGTGTTTACCCTTTCCTAAACTTAGGTCAGTGCCAGCCAGGTGAATGTTCTCTTTCTCTCTTTTAGTATTTAATCCCTTCTTTTCTCATGGTTTAAAAATGCCAGTAATAAAATATTTCTGAAGCCAGACAAGAAGGATAATTTCTCCTTCAGTCTCTAAGTAAAACATGGGAGTATCTGGCAGAGGGACATATTTCATAACTAAAACCCATTAAAACTATTTGATCCCACAAACACAGCCAGAAAGGACATTGATGGTTTAAAATAGGTCCAACCAATTAAAACTGTCCCTATATAAATAAAGTTGCTTCCAGCTGTACAGTGTATTGTGCTGCTGGAGTTAAAATTTAATATTAGAAAAATTAAAATACATAGTTCTTTTTCTTAAAGTTTCAGTGCTTAACTTGTGATATCCTTTAAAATGAGAAAAAATCTTCAATAGCAGGATGATGATTTTTATGTAACTTTTCTTTTTAGATTGAGACTTTATTTCCTGTAGACTTGGCCGTAGAAATGCAGATGATTATATATCGTTATGATTTTCTAGTTTTGAAACGTCAGTAGATTATTTATTTGTATTTTTATTGAAAGCAGGTTATTCAATATTGGCTAAGGTTGAGGTTGTCTGAGCTGTTTGTTTTTGTCAATAGTAACCTCCCCGTGGCTTTCGAACCTGTCGCCCTTTCCAACCTGAGGCTGATGGCTCCAAGTTCTCTTCCTCCTATTTTTAAAAGCAGGTTGTTGCTCCTTCCTTGCCTTTAACCTCTTGGCAGGTTCAGAAAGCAGGAATGTAGTTGGACATTGTGTGTGTGTGTGTGTAAATATATCAACACAAATGTCCGTGGGGAGAAGTGTGTACACACATAGGCACATGTATATTCATACACACTCAGAGATATGTGCCTACAGATCTGTGCATGTTGTTTTTTTAGGGTTTCAAGTAGTCCAAATTGTTTAAGATGCCCAGTTGATCAAAGAGGAAATTTCAAAATGTCTTTTATTACAAGCAGGGACAGTAATTACATTTCTTTTTAGGACACTGCTTCAGCAAAGTACGTAACAGCTGGTCATGCCCACCCCATTATTATTGCAGGCTCCTTCTGGTGATGTGGATCTCTCTGACCAGGAGGACTCACTGGGGTGGAACATTTTGAAGGACATGCTATAATTAAAATATTGTGATGTGGCATTATTGCATAACCCAAGGACATGCCATTGTCACCTACCCAGGGTGTTGCAAGAACGAGATTTGTGAGTTTTATTCTAGCTGAGATTTTCCAGCGATTAACCACCCCTCCCTGCTAAACTTCCAGGTCCTTCAGACTGAAAGATAAATTTTAACGCAACTGTTTGTTAATTAGGAGGAAATGTGGGTGAGAGCAGTGGGCTGGGAAGGGAGTGTGTGTGGAAGGTAGAGACCCACAGGAGCTCCGTGTGTGTGTCCATGCGAGCGAGAGGAAGCGCAGAAGCAGAGATTAAATGAGTTGCTCAGGCAGCGTGGGTGAGGAGTAAAAATCTTTGTACATACTAAGTTAATAAATCAATGTCTTAATACGCTTCAATTGACTAGGAAAGGGAAAACAATCCAATTTTCTGCTAAATTTCCAGAAGCTGGAAAAATTAATAAATCAAAGCTATTGCCCCTTATTTTCATAGAAGCTTTTCAGATGCACTCGGCACGACTCTGTGAAGCAGAGTTGGCAGAGCAAGCACAGCATTTTTAAGCTATACAGCTTTTTCTCATACTTCAATATAACACATTAACTCCCTGTAGGAAAAAAAAAAAAAAGGTGCTTAAAAAACCCTTTGCACCAACAAGAGTGAATCGCTGTAAAAACTTGCAAGAGTTAGATTTTCTCTAAGACTAAAACATTCCCATCTCCTGTTGAAACTTTCTGCTGAAAGCTGAGAGTGGTGCCGTGAGTGCACCTGCTGGAGTAACCCCGGCTGCTGGGACAGCTGGGGACCGAGCACCTCGCATTTCCTCCTCAGATGTGGACACAAACACACTTCATTTCAAGAAATGTTCTAAAGGAATGGACTTACCAGGCACGGGGGTGTCCGAGGGCCGTGGTGAGCGCGGGTGAGCTGGAGCTGTCACTGCTGTGAGAGCAGTACCTGTTCTCTGCCCGAGCCCTGAGTGAAACTGCAGGAGGCTGTTCCAGGGGAGGGACCTGAGCGTGTAGGAGTTGAGCCCTCGGGGTGTAGAGATGCACCTGATATTACTCCAGCCTGCAGCTACGATTCATTTGTTTGCGTCCACCGCTCTCCTCCAGCATTACCTCAGCACCCCGGGATCGAACAGAGCTCCTGTGCCCTCCAACAACCACCTTTGCCTCTCAGCTGTCTCTTCCTCTGGGAGGCGGTTGTGGGGTCAGAAATGTCTTAGTTAACACTGAGGATATTTTAACTTCTGTACAAGTGACTCGTGGGCAGCAGAACTGACTCTACACAGTGGGTAGCAAAGCTTACAAATAGGGTTTTACTTCTTTGGTAGAGACTGACATTTTTTATTGAATACTTTCATAGCTTCAATATTCTTGCTGGGTTTTTTTTTCCTCCCCCCTCTTCATTTTTATTTAAATCTTTTTGTCCTTCACGAGTCTCCTTTCCGAAGGCGGGACTGAACTGACTCCAAGCTCGCTTGCCACAGGAACCTGCCAAAGCTTGTCTATAATCGACAGCCAAATGTGCAGGTCCTGGAAAGGGAAAGGAGTCACCGCAGGAGGGATTGACTGTCGTGTCTGTGTGTTTGCTCAGGAGCTGTGAAATCCAGCGGTGAAGGGAGAAAGTCAACTGATCACCCGCTGATTAGTGCTGGGCCTGGCTTTTAGCTGGGTTTTAGGGTTTGTAAATGACAAATTTATTGGTGTGATTGCCAGTCTCCTGGTGACAGGGCTGAGTTGTTCAGGGAGACCATACCCTCTCCTGTGCAGGTTGGTAAAAGAGGAAAATCTTTTGATAGTTGTGGCTCTGTCTAAAAAACGTTCCTGTTAATGTGTAAACAAAGGGACTACTAATTCTGATATCACTGAGATGTTAAAACTTCTGTTCAAAACTGAAGTTCAGCTGGGTGAACACAGGAACCCTCTCGTTTCACCCACTGCTCTATAGATAAGACAGTTGCAGATTATTGAACCTTTAAAATAGGGAAGTATGATGAATTTTATACGTGGCAGAAGTGTGGTCTTTTAAATGAAAATTAATAAGGAAATTGTAACTACAAAACCAGTTTAGGCAGTGGGTAAAAGTTGTTTCAAAATCAGTTTCTAAAGCAGTGTCTTAAAAATAATTTTAAAGGTGTTGCCTTTGGCTTGGTGGAATTATTTACAGACATCTACTTCCCTATGTGGGTACACAGGTCACCGTCCTTCTCCTTGCTGTGCTGTGTAACTTTCTGGAAAAAAAATCAAATTACAAGCAAGCACTAATTTTAAGGTAAAAGAGTGGCTCTTGTGTGGGTTTTTTTAATTTATCTTTAAATTATTTTTATGTTCCTGTGATGCAGCATAGCAGTGTAAAAAGGTGTAATATTACTGTCACATTACTCACTAGTGGTTTGTAAATCCTTTGGAATAACAGGAGTGTTTATGGTCCATCATTCTTCCATTTAGTTGGAAAATATTTTGAAGAAAATTTGTCTGTTAGAAAATTGTGCCTGCAGAGAAAGGTCTTGCAGTGTCTGGAAGCCTCAAGGAGACAAACCCTTTGCTTTCTCAGCAGTCCCTGCTCAGTGGTGACAGTAATTCGGGTGCCACATGGATCTACACAACATCCTCATTTTCCTCCTGCAAATGTGGATCACTTTGTGTGTTGTCTGTAGCTGAAGGAAGGTATCACTGGGTGTCCTTTTTTTTTTGCAGGCAGGTTTCGAAAAAGTCAGATCAGATTTTTTTATTTTGAAAGAAAATTGCAATTTGTGGCATCTAGAGGATGGACTCCTTCGGTATAGGTGACTGAGCTGTCAGAACTGAAACTTTGATTTTATTTTTCCCCTTTTCCCCTGTCCCCCTTCCCTGATCTGGTATGTGGAGGGGAGATGGGATGTCCAGTTGCTGCACTGATCAAAGGAAAATGATGTTTTAAATCCAGCTGCTTCCTGGAAGTTGCTGGTATCAGTCAGGTCAGCTGAAATCAGCTGGGTTTGGATGGTGTTAAAAATCCAAATCTGGGGGAGGAGATTCACTGGTCAACACCAGAACAGGACCACAAGAGTTCTTTGTGCAAACTTCTAGAAGTACTAAATGATGACTGCAGTGATGTTGTTTCAACAGTTGTGTTAACTCACTCTACTCACATCCCAAGTGTCTAATCAAGTGACCCCAGTCTCCTGTTGGTAAAACCTTTTTCATTTACCTGAGCATGTCAGACTAATTAAGAGCACCAGGATTGACACAGAGGATATTTAACTTCTTAATGGATTTATTGATATTTTTCTCACAAGTTGCCTTTTTCCTAAAATGTGATTATTTTTGTATTTTTGGAGGGCCGAAGCTTTGGTTTTTTTGGTGTAGAATATACTTTGTTCTAGGTTCTATTTAAAACTCGGTAGCAAACAATGGCTGTTTAACTGTAGTGGAATTTAATTTCTGTAGCATAAACCTGCCATTCTAAAAATGTTACACACTTCCTTTTTTTGTGCTTTTATATGAACTTTTTGGCTCAGCTTTAGCACTAAGCAGAAAATATCACACATAGAAACCCTGCATCCAAATGGGATAAACTGAACACGTCGTGGATACACTGCTTGCCTCGGTTCTGTTTTCCTCTTGCACTGCAAAATTCCATTCCCTGGATGTCTGAGCATGTGCCAAGTGTTTCTCCAGTCATTTACCAACTCCATGTTAATCAGAGAGTTCCCACCCTCCTGCTCTGAAGCCGGGACTGGCCCTGGGCACCACGTTGTGCTGCTGGTTGGGCTCCACCTCTGTCGATCGCAGCCCTGGCACCACTCTCAGGGGTTTTTTGTCAGCCACCAACAGCTTTTCCAGGTCTTTCTAGAGATGCCTTACCAATTTGTGAGCTTGTTAGTTATGCCAGGAGAGCAGAATAATCATAGGAAAATGGGGATACTGATAGACATGGAGCTGGAGAAGCTCAGCTTCCCACCTGCAGGAACCACCTTGGAGCTGTGTTCACTTCTGCCTGTGTCACCCGAGTCCTGTGTCTGGGTGTGTGGCCTTGGCTAAACATTCAGGTCCTTTTTTTCTTTCTTGGATCACTTGAGCCTAAGTTATCGAAGGATTTGGCTCTCTCTCAGCATGTTTGGGCTGGGTTATTCCACAGCATTCCCAGAAGGGGGCAAATGGATGTGAATAATCATTGCAACTCACGCCATGCCCCGAAACATTACCCGATTCTGCTCCAGTGTTCTCATAATTATTTTTTTCTATCCCATATGAATAGTTATTAGTCTTAATGCTTTTTGAATAACACCTTTGAAATGTGCCTTTGTTTTTCATGACGATCCAGCCTCTGACTCCGGAGATACGTCTGGGCAGATTGCTGGTGTTTGGGAGCTACTTGTTCATGATTACTGGAGCAAATTACTTGTATGGGAAAAGAATAAAAGCTCAGCAGTTAATAGCAGCTTCAGATCCCATTTTTAGATATTTATTGTGGCCTGTGCTGTTAGTGTTTAGCCTGGAACTAGGATGATCTTCCTTCGGGTTCCCATCCTCGCCCTTGGGCAGTGAAACATCTTGGGGGAAGTGGGAAACAGCAGGAATTGGGACTGTAGGCAAAACTGTTTATAAGGGAGGGTTTTTAATGATCACTCTTTTCCCTGCCAGTCATTCTCACAGGGATGTAAAATGCACCTTCAGTTTCTGCCTGACCTCCTGGTTACAATTCCCTTTCCAAATGTATTTTAAAATATTATTTTAAAAGTGTTTTTAATGTAGAATGTTTATTTCCTTTTCTGCTTTAGTTTCAAGACTTACACCAGAGATTCTGAGCCAGTTCTCTCATCATGCTGGAACTTTTCTGATGAAATCCAGCAGTAGGACCCAATTTGTGCCATGTGCAGTTCTAAGATACATAAACACATTTTTCTTTGAGGGATGTACCTGGTGCTGCTGTGATGCTGCTCACACCAGAGAACAGGGAGGCATAGAACAAATATTCCTGTACTCAACATGTTTTTAGCTTTCAGTTATTCCCTGAAACATGTCAAATTTTATAAATATTTATATAACTACTATTTAAATAGATTTTTATAGTGGGGAATATAAGCCAGCAAATAAAATACAATTTTTTATTTTATTCCATTAAAAGCATTCTGATGCTGCAGTTCTTGAGCTGTCTGTTATGGTTTTGAATTCAAAGTTAACGTGTCAACATTTAGCTGAAAAATTTCAGTTGTTTCTAGAAGGGATTGTGCAGCTAAATTTGCACGTAGGACAAATGGGGCTTTTTTAGCAAAATAACCTTAAGTCAAATAATCAGATAATAAGGTTTTAGATATTTGTGTGAGTTTCTGGAATTGCAGCACTCCAGAATGAAACATTTCTTACTGTGCAGTGTATGTTAGAACCAAAAACTTACATTTCGGTGTGGTTTCAGTATGATTTCACAGCTTTTGTTTTGTGCTGTACTTGTGGTTTTGTAGGCTTCAGACTATTATTTCTAGGGGTTTTTTATTTAATTGGGTGGGGATAAATACTAAACAAACAAGAGAATCCTAGTTTACTTGAATTTCTGGTTTGCTTCTGAAAGGACGTTATTAAAATTTCTCTTGATGACAGCACAGTATAAACTTTCTAGCTAATAAGGTGTGTCATGTAGAGGAACTTGAACCTTCCTGGGCCTTCTGAACGTGTTGGTGGTGAGATGAAGAATGTTCTGGTGTCACTGAAGGACTTGCTGAGCACCAAATAGTCACAGCTGTGTCTGCTCCATGGCCACAGGGGGTTGGGCCTTCTCTGCTGGACCCTCTCAAATTCAATCCATGGTAGAACTCTTGGAGTTTCATCAAGATAAATTCTGGTTTCTATGCTCATTGTGCATTGTGTGATCCCGTTTTTGCTATAAAATGGCATATGTGTAAAGTTAAGGTTGAAAACATGTGCATCACTGAAGAAAAGAGAGCCAGGGAAAAAAGACTGGGAGAACCTTGTGGTTACACTTGCAGTGAATTAGTGCTTATTTTGGGAGGATTCCAGCCAGGAAGATGTTACTTTTGATCTTTCTGCATTCTTAAATACCCTTACCCATTCACAGGGGATAGACTGGAACAGTCCAACAGTCCCTTGCTCCTTTTTAAACTGTGGCAACACTGAAAGCAGTGTTTGATCAGAAGAAAATAAGGCTGATGGGATCCACAGATAATGGGTAATTCAGGAATCTGATACTGGTGGGTCAGTGCAGCTGATCCGAATCTGGAATTCGATTTTTTTCATCTCAGAATAAATGGAAAATATAGATATGGTGAGTGAAAAATCTGTTTGTGCAAAACCAGCCTTTATTTCTGCTGTCCATAAACTACCTTCAGAATCAAAGGAGCAGCGAAAATGTGTAAGAAGCAGTGAAAAAAGGGGCATTTTTGCTAGTCCAAACTCGCTGTTCCATTTATTAAAAGAAAAAAACAACCCCTAACAGAAGTAAAGCCAATACTGCTTTCAGATGCCTTCTAGGAGGAGGTTTAACTTAAACTAAGATTTAAACAGCCTTACAGAAATCTGCTATGTGGCTTCTTAAACTTGTTTACATACTCTGTTTTTAAGGATTGCCTCCCGTGTTTTCATATTCCGGAGCAAGTTGTTTGTTTTGGATTTGCAGCTGGCAGGGTTTGGGGGAGAGGGACGGTGTGTCAGGAAGTCAGGCTCCTGCAGCCTGTTGGTGTGTTCTGCAGCGGTGGTGAATTGGGAGGCTTTTGGCAAAGCTCCAGGTGCTTTTCATCATAGATACAGGAAGAAGTGAAGGGAAAAAAAAAAAAAAAAAAAAAGATCTGCCTGTCTTAGGTGGACTCTTAGAAAATCGAGAACACCCAAACCTGAAAGGCTGGTTACGGTAGAATTCCTTCTCTCTAACACGCAGGTGAACTTCAAAAATGATGCACGGTCTCGAAAAGAGCCTTTTAAAAAGTTATAATAATGCCTATGTCACCGTAATAGTTTTCAAATTAGCAAGGAAGCATTATAAATAGAGCAGATTTATTTTTCTTTTTTTTTTTTTTTTCACTAGCCAGCAGGTATGAGCAAGAAGAAACACCACAGCGGGGAAGGTCCCTCCCCCAGCGCCACTGGGAGATGGGGTAAACACTGAGCAGGGAATAAATGACAATGAATTGCTTCTGGCTTTTTCACCGTGGGGTTTATCTCAGTATTGCACAATCTTCTTAGCCTTAAGGCTGGGCTTTCTTGGGTGATCTTTCTTTTCTGACATGCAGCGTTATGAGTTTACAGAATTTTTATACTCCTTCAGAGTAGGTAATTCATTTGCTCCGTAGGATTTCTCTGCAAGCCTGTTCCTTCATGTCCTTAAACTGCAGTTTGCTGCTGGTTCAGTCAGAGGCAGAGCTCTGTCAGCTGTGAGGTTCTGTGCAGGTCTCTTGTCGGGCCTTGGGGGTAGATGAGTCCCCAAAACATCTTTCACTCTGTGTTTCAGCACTGTCCTGTGTTGGCTGCCGGCCTGGGCACAGCCAGGTAGGGGGGCTTTGAGGTTTTATGGCTGTGTTACGTGGGATGGACTGGCCAAAATCCAGATCCATCTGCTTCCTGCTTGGCCCCTCTCCACACTCCAAAGCTCCCAGTGCTGTCAGCGTGGTGGCCCTTGTGCAGCCCTGCCTGTAGCTCTTTGCAGCAGGTGCGAAACCAGAGCCGCCGTCCAGTCCTTCAAATAGTGTGTCTAAGCAACGTGCCTGGTATCAAACAGCAAGTCTTTGGGGCAACATCCAACCTAACCAACACCCCCTTCTCCCTGCCTGACAGCCAGCCTTCGCATTCCATGTTTTCCTCCCTCAGCAGCAGGGCAGACAACAGCCTCCTGCTGCTGCCCCGCCGTGATTCATCGTTGGAGCAGGTCTGTCCTGTGGGCTGGCTGAGATAGCTCCATGGAAAAAATACCACGTGAGCATATAATTAAAGGCTCTCTTAATTCATTACGTAGCGAGAGACTGAACTGAGATTGCAGCCAGACAGACACAGCCCTTGGTAGTCACGGGGCAGAGAATGCAGGTTGGGTTTGCGTGTGGATCTCGCAGCCTCGTGTGGGCTCAGCAGCGGGGATGGGGAGAAGGTTGTGGCAGTTTAGAGACTTCAGTTCTTCAGTCTGAGCCTGTAGGTGCTCTGGTATCTTCCCTCCTTCTTCCCTGGCAAACTCCTAACGAGGTCAGCCCTGGGGGCAGGAATGGGAGAGGAGAGGTCATCCGTGGGTGGTTTTCAGGCACTTGCCCTTCGGGATGTGATGTCGGAGCATCTCACAGGAACACCGAGAACTTTTCAACAGCCAAAGCAACACACTCACTTGTCTGGTCCTCACTGGAAGATTTATCCTCTGGATGAAGCAGCCCTTTAAGAGCAAATTCTGGAGTCAACACCTTGTATTGAAAACAAGAACAAATCAGGGATCAGTTAATTCTTAATCAGGATTAACGTTTGGCAGAACGTTAAACAAATACTTATTTCTGATAATGGGCCTAACCTGAACTATGTTGGTACAGTAAATATTAGTACAAGAGCCCCAACAAAGTTCCAATTAGGACCTGCCTCTCTTTCCAACAGAGGTCAGGGTGCCATGTAGGAGTGAGAGGTCCCAAACTTGACATTCTCTACAGGGAGGAGCCAGAGTTCTGTTTTTAGCATCTGAACAACAGCGATGGATGTGCTGTTTTACACACGAGAAGCTGATAAACTCTAAATGTGGCTGGCTGCACTTTTTTTTTTTTAAGCCTGAGGCACACAAAGGGCACTTCTGCAATGAGTTTAGTTGAAGAAAAATTCAAAGAATAAAATCACCGTTCTTTGTATTGAATATATAACTGTGTTAAAGCTTTGTAATTCATTAATTGTAGAGACATTGTGCACAATACATCCTTCAGCAACAGCAGACATCCACTTTCTGTATTACTTTTTTCTCATGTAATTCTAAAATAGAAGATTTTGCAATATATCTTTTACAAATTGAGACAGCTTTTCTGCATAAACAGTCCCTATAAAAATGTAATACTTGTCTAAGAGATAACACTGGCTTGCTCTGTTTTAAGCTACATATTTTAGTTTTACACTAAATTTAGACACTTCTTATTGAACTCCAGATCCAGTGAAAATCTGTTTTAAATTAAATAGGGTTGACTTGACATTTTGCAGTTTTCCTGTGGAGACAAGGCCTAGGGCTGAGGAACAGGTTTTTGTTGTTTGTTTGTTTGACTGCTGTATTTGTATGTTTTAAATGAGAAACATAGCAATAAATTAAAAAAAAAAAAGAATTACAATGTGGAGTTCAAGTGACATAGGCCTCCAGATGGCTGGGTTAAAGTGGAGGTTGGTTTAAAGTCTGTGTTTAAAGGAATAGTATGAGGCTTTTTTCATTCATGTGACCTTTCAGTATCCAACATCTGCCACAATTCCTTTACCAGGTCTCTCACTGAAAGGTGCTGGGCATCCAGCTGTGTAAAATCTTAAAAATCAAAATATCTGTGCAACCTGTCTCCAGTATAGGAGGGGGGGGGGAAGGAAGAAAACCCTGTTGTTTGCAATGCTTTGAAGCCAGAAGTTGTTTCTTTATTTTCCCAAGGCTTGAGCAAAGCTGTGCTGCAACTGCAGTGACGCTGTTGGGCAAGGCAGGGTGGGGTGAAGCAGGTGCTTATTGATACCTCCAGGCTACAGGTAAAGGTGACTGTGTTTTCTTGAGCATTCACAGGCCTAAACAGGTGGATTTTCTTTTACTGATAAGCTGGAGAGTGGACACTATTTATCCTCTGGTTTTGATGGCAAAATTTAAAAAAAACTGTGGGTCAGTGAAAGAACTGGTAACTTGTAAAGTTAAACTTGTGAAGTTAAGCTTACAAAATTAAGTAACAGTCTGTGGTTTTTTCCTTGTTGTATCTCCCAGCCTCCTACTTTTCAATAAAAAAGGCATGTTCCTAATTTCAAAACCAAAAAATTATGTCCCTGCCCTACCAAACTGAAATAAGTCTCTTCTGGAAGATTTGTTTTTTCTAGAGTTTTGGGGGGTTTTATTTTGATTTTTGGAGGGTAAATTGATTTTAGGTCTGAATTTGACATAGTGTTTGAGGAACTCTAGGGTAAGGAATAAAGTGAAACCTGGAATTTTGGAGTTTTATGACTCTTGAATACCAGCAGGAAGTGTAGTGCTGAACCCACTTTTTCAAACCCACAAACATTTGTCAGGAGCAGTTTTTACATAGCATTTCTTATAGTCCACAGTTCACCAGTAAACATTCAACCAGTGATAGCACGAAACTTTACCAGCTGACCCCTAGATCAGTATTTCCCTTGTTGTTGTATTTATATTCACTCAGCCCTTACTTCTACACACTTCACCTTGTTTCCCCTATTTCTCCCACCTTCCCAGTCCCCACTGATACTTCCTTCCTTTTCACTGTCCCTCTTTGCTCTCCAGACTTTGCAGTGACTGTTCCAGAGCGATGCTCTGAGTCCCAGATGTAAGAGCAGGACACCAGAGAGGTGTGAGAGCTCGAGCTGCTCCAAGTAACAGACCCTGGAGCATCCCTGACCCTGGTAAATCAGGTGCTGTTTGCTGCTGTCCCTGGAATTTGGGACATTAATGCCCTGAGTTGAAAAGTCACACTACTTTTTTTTTCTGTCATACAGACATTACAAATGTGAGGAGCTGCTCGTGGGTCCTCCTTGCTCCTTCCTTCCCTGCACAGCAGTGGGAATGTGCTCACAGCTGTTGGAAGGAGCTGGAGTGCTCGCCCTGCACTGAAGGAAATGTGCAGCAGCTTTGCAAAATTGCCTTTGGCGCCTGCCTGAGTGTCCTGTAGAACCAGCAAATTCCATTTTTCTCAGCAGTTGATGCAGCAGTTTTCAAAACAAGCTAGGCAGCATTTTTAAAGATTTCCATTGCAGTTTCTTTCGGAACTGGGAAGTGTCCAAAAATCCATCTGTCTTTGCTGTTATCATTGATCCTGAATAGGAATTGCCCTTTTTCCTGTGTAGTGCCTGTGCTTCTAAGAGCCATATCTTGTCCATGCCTCTAATTACTGCTTTATTTCCTTCAGCAGCTTAAAATGAAGTTAAACAGCCTTTTAACACTTCCCTTTTCCAGCTGTGGTCTGTATCTTTCTGGTAAAAGCAGCAGCATACAGTGATGAACTGCACATTGAAGTTTTAATTATTTTGTGATTGCATCCACTCAGGGATATCCAGACACAGATTGCTAATGAAATACAGCTCAGTGATCCCATTTCTTATTAATGGGATCACCTTGTGACAAGTATTTTCTAAGGAAGAAAGGTGCATTTGATAAATTTGATACAAGGAGGAAAACAGGGAGAGAAGTGGTTTCTTTTTTTTTCTAGAGGCTGTTGTTTTTGCAGACATTATTAATTTATTAAAGTTGTGTCATCGAGAGAGAGGTATATTCAGAGTTGGTATCTGGATGTGCAGATACCAAATGAAGGCCCTCTGGGGAGCCCTGCATTCATGTAGTATTTCTTGAACTGTGGCAATCTGTTACTAGAACTCTGTAAAAGAATTCTTCTTTCGGTTTTTGGAAGCTCTGTATCTGTGTGTGTCACGTGGCAGTTCAGGATGTGAATGTCTGTTTCTTATTTCCTCGCTGTGTAACAGGAGTTGATATGTTGGGGGTATTGATTTAACCTGACTGATGGGAGAAGACTTTTCTGGGGGTGTGGTGGGATCTGCTGTTCTCCCTCATCAAAGGCTTCTGGTTTTGCATTAAGTCATTCTGTGCTGGTGACGAGGTGTGTACTTCACTGATGTTTCACA
This sequence comes from Lepidothrix coronata, assembly GCF_001604755.1. Lineage (NCBI taxonomy): Eukaryota > Metazoa > Chordata > Aves > Passeriformes > Pipridae > Lepidothrix > Lepidothrix coronata. The sequence goes on along the minus strand of NW_016690422.1, from coordinate 689,145 downwards.
TGTCTGAGCAATGACAGCAAATCCCACCTGTCTGCTTTTCTAGGTTATTTTGCAGCTTTATCAATATTCTCTCTTTCTGATGGGTGCAGTTCAGCAGCACAGACAGGTTCAAGCCTAAAATACTCCAAACAGCAGCTCTGTGGGGAATGAAACACCACAGCTTCCTTAATGCAAGAATGATGTCAAATGTGTTACTTGGCTCTACGATACTGCAAAAACTGTATTTAAGTCCCTTTCAGGATTGATAGATTAATGATTGACAAACTATGTTAATTAATAAGAATTTAACATATTAGGACTTCTACTGTGCTTAATGTTGTCTGCAGATAGATGGATACTGATTCTTTTATGGTATTTTCAACACTGTTATTCTTAAGAAATATTATTTCTGTACTGTTGGATGTTGCTGTAACATTTGAAGCCCAGTTCCTTTAAAAGTGGACACCTTAAAATTCTGCACTTTAAAATCACTTGGAACGTGTCTCACCGAGTAATAAATTGTATCAGTGTTACTTCTCATGTACCCACTTACCTTAATCCTCATTGAGCTACATGTGAAGGAAATAAAAAAACTGCTGCTGATAAAGAAGCAAAGGAGTGTATTAAAAAAAACCAACTCTTCTTTCTAATCAATTTTAAAGTGAGTCTGTGTTGAGAGCCACGTGCATTTTTCTTTCAGGACACACAACTCCGCCCTGTGTCTTTGCTCCAGCGGTCACTGGATGCTTTTAGACCTTTATTTTTTTTTTTTTTTTTTTTGCTTTTAGACCTTTATTTTTTTTTTTTTTTTTGTTCCCTGCTGCTCCTGAGCGTTGCTTTTGTCCATTTTCTCACCCTGGCAGTCGTTCCTGTCATGCTGAAGGCTCTGACCTACGATGAGAAGAGGGGGGCCTGCAGCGTGGGCTCCAACGTCAGGGACGCCGCCTGTTACGTGTGCTGGGCCTTCGCCCGCGCCTACGAGCCCGCAGAGCTGATACCCTTCATCAGCCACATCTCCAGGTAAGGCCTGACCTGCTAAAAATCAGCATGGCTGCCAACAGGCACACTGAACAGCTTAAAAGTGAAGAACTGTGTATGACAACGACATAAAGAGTTTCCTTTCCACATCGAAGTGTTTCCTTATGACTCCGTTTCCTTCTGTCCATCTGTCGTAGGAAAACCAAAGAAAAGTCCAAAGAAACTCACTGTGAGGAGGTTGAGAGAAATTAGTGGAGGCTTTGGCAGGGGCAGGGTGTCCTGTCCTGCTTGATCACCCACTCTTGTGCTGAGCTCAGCAAAATTCTGGCAGTTTAAGAAGTTTTGGAACCACAGTTCAGTAGGGTTAGAAATGAACCACTCTAAAACAGGGGAGTTGCTTTATGGAGTCATAAAGACATGGAATATTAGGAGAAGACTTATGGAAGAAGTTCCTCCTTACCTTTTCAGGTGAACACTTGTTCCTAATGATCCAGGGTTTCTTGAACTTTGTCAGATGGGTGTTGTGCAAAGAATAAAGTAGGTCTTTACTGGCAGCCTACAGCCTGCAAGTTGATTAGAACAATAAACTGCACTTCAGCTCTTCTTCCATATAATTTATAATTTTCATTTTGAAGTGTTCCCATTCAAAGATTATTTTGAGTAAATAACAAAACCACTTCCAGTTTCTCAAAGGACTAAGAACTTTACACAGTGATTCTAGTAACACAGCACTTTTGAATAATGGAGGGTTTATTATAAATAAGAACATGTTTTTAAAGTTAAAGTTATCGAATACACGAGAGAATTTGTTTTCTCTTTTGATATCCTGTAGTTTTATAGAGTAGCCCAGTCCAGTACCCCACTTAGCAGTGGATGGAAGCATGTGTGTGTAGTTCTTTTTCAGTCTGTGGTTTCTGTTTCAAAAGACTTTCAAAAGTAAAATCTTCAAAATATTTCCAAATCTGCAATACTGCAGTGGTGGACTGGAACTTGGTGCATCTTTTCACTTAATACTGTTGATATTTTTGCAGATACCAACTGGTTTTACCTTTTTTTCTTTTGTCTTGTGCTTTCCCTGCCTCTTTGCCTGTGGGATTCTCTCTTTGGTGTTTGGTCTTTTTGTTGGCCACACACTGGCTGACATTTGAGGTGTCTTTAATGGGTGACTTGCACTGCAAACACACAGAGGTGGCTTCTAACAGTTTTTCTTGGCACACTTTTAGGACAACCATTGATAGCAGCAACTCAGGCATCTTTGTCCCTATCAGAGGAATTTTGATCAGTGGTCATTTAGTATTATCTTTTTAAAAATTAAAAAAAAGTTTGGACTATCCACTGATCTGTGCTTCTGGGTATCTGGTTGAATTTTTAGGGGCTGCTTTCAGATTGATGACAGAACTATTTCAGTGTCATCCAAAAAGCCTGGTTTGGAAACACAGAGTTACCTACTGAGCTCAGCAGGTTTCCAAAGAATATGTGGCTGTTTCTTTCTTCTTTAAAACCTGTTTTTAAAGTTCTTTTGAGACAGTCTGTAAATCAATCCATTTTTGTTCCTTGATCCCAGTGCAGTGCCCTGGCTGGTCTCTGCTGTTCTTCATCCTTGTAGCCTCACTCTCCAGTGCTGGCCCTTCAATGCAGGGTCACCCAACAGGTCTCTGACCTGTGTGATACTTGCTTCTGGGGTTTTTTGAGACCTTGATAAAATCTTTCTAAGAACCTGCTGTCGAACTTCTGAAGGCCAAACACCATTTTTCTTCTTTTTTCCAAAGTGAGCAGACAAGAAATGCTGAGACATTTTAGCCTGGTGTCTCTGATAAAGCAGTTTCATGTTGTTCTGGTGATGTTCCATCTAGAATGGCACAGATACTAAAGGAGAGGAGCCTGGTAACACTGAGCTGTGCTAGGATGTGATGCCATCCACTGTTTTGGGATAACTTTTGGAAAGAGAATGTGGAACTCCAGAATAGCCCAGCTTCACTTAGGCACGCTAGAAACAGTGGTATTTGCCACAGCAAATTAAAGAGATATTCTATTTTGAAGGGTCATATTTAATTCCCTTCTAGCTGAGTTCATGGTAAATTATATATGGTGCAAAATTATTAACTGAGGGCTCCTAAAGATTGTTTGTACAAAAATGATAAACACCAAAGTCTACTCTGTGTTTGCATAGGGACAAGGGAGAATGGTTTTAAACTAGGAGAGGTTTAGATTAGATGTTAGAGAGAAATTCTCACTGCAGAGTTACATTTATATTCTCACTGCCAGCAAATCTTCAGGACTAGTATAGCCATACCAATAGTAAAGTTTGGTTCAAATCTGGTGATTTTTGTAGATTTGGTCAGCAGCCTGATGAAAATAAAATCTTTGCTTCCATCCTCTGAGTTGGACAACATTAAGTTTTCTTTCAGGATCTGTCGAGCTTATTGCTTGTGAAACTTAAAAAAAGCCCAGTTGTGGGTGTTCTGGCCTTCCCTTCCTCAGAATTCTGGTCTGTTCTGTTTATCAGAATTTTTCTTTCATGGTGCTTTGAGCAATATATTTCATTTACTCCTTCCACCCTGCTGTGCTGCAAAGCAGTGTTGCTCTCCAGAGGTTTGTTTGCAAGCTCACCCTGGGGATTTCTTGGGATTTGTGCTGTTTTGTTTTACTGTCACGAAGCTGTTCGTGGGAACTCGAGGACAAGTATGAAGGAGGTTGTGTTTCTGAAGAAGTTCCTGTCCCTTGGCCTGTTCTGGAAACAAATTCTTCTTTTTTTTTCAGGCAAGTGTCAAGTGACAATAATTGATATCCCTCTGCCTGTGGTTGTAATGGCAGTGAACGCTGTGGCTGTTCCAGCTATGACAGCTTCAGTTGTTGGGAATAAGGTGGTGGAATGGAGTGAAAAACAGGGTGGACAGCCAAGGGGAAGCTGAAAATTGCTCATGAACAGCTGTAAGGTGGTGTGGTTTGTAATGTCTTAGTTTTCCAATGAAGCTGTTGTTTTGAGAGCAGAGCAGAGAAGTATTTTGGCAAGTATTAACGCTATGTAAGGCTTTACTTAAAAAGCTGTGTGGTTCTGGTGGCCATACCTTTTCTGAATGTAATCAACTCCTGAAGGTAGAATTGCCACTCCAAAGAGAAATGGTGGAGAAAAAAAATATTCAAATAAAGTATGACACACAGTTTCACCTATTGTGTCAGCAAGCCGATAATTACACCCGGCTTTTTTTTAAATCTAGCCTTAGGTGTGTCACTGTTTTACTTAAAGAAGAGTCATACTTCTAGCCACAAGCAAATTGTTGCTACCCTTAAAAAAATGCAGAACTCAGCATCTTGAAACAAAGTGCATAATATCCATTGTGAGCTGAACTACGCAGCAAAAAACATCTGCCTGGATAAGAATATGTGCTGGGAGATTCTTAGAGAAAAGCAGTAAACACCTTCCAAACCTGCAGAGAGTGATTGCAGTCCTGAAGTGCTGGCTTTGCTTGGTGCTAGGAATTGCAGAAGGCTTATCCTGCATTCAGTGTTCAGCTGCTGGAGGCACGTGGGACCCACCTAGGTACCAAAATACAGAAGTGCCACATAAACTGGGTCCTGCCCTGCATCCCCCTAACAGCAGTTACAGATTAAAGCAGAGGGGACTTTGGGGTGGGGAGATTATTTTTTCTTTTTCTTGTATCTTTATGTAATGGAAAAACATTGTTTTCTATGTTTTCAGTAGTCAAGGGACATAAATACTTCACTTAGGACTAGTGAAAAATCACTTTAAACTGCATAAAGTCATATTGTTTTAGTAAAATTTCTAACAGTGCTTTAAAAGAAATATCTGTCTCCATGTTCAGTGACAGCTGTTTCTTCACTGATTTCTTATGAATGTTCTGTTAAGTGGTAAAATTAAGTTACAAACTGGAGTTGCTGTAGATCATAGGTCAGCTCTTCTCCTTCCTAACCTTCTCACTCTTTTAAGAAAGAAAAAAGAGAACACTTAATAGAAATATGTGTCCAAGAGTATTTCTAATTGTACTTGCTCATATTTTTACATGGCAGTCTTTTTTCCCCATCCATATTTCAACAAGATCCACCTGCTCCCATCTGCTTAATAGTTTGTTAAAGTCTAGTTTAACTGGTTTCTAAAATCTTGCCTCATCTAATTCAAACTCCAGGACCACAAAAAGAAAATTCTTGGCAGTGTGGACGAAACTTCACTTTTGCAGGGCAGTGTTCCTCCTTTTTGAGATGCAGGCACTGAAGTTGCTGTTCAAGCATATCTTTATAAAAGCACCATTTGTCTGAGCTTTGTTTCTCTCCCAGTCTCTACATGCACCTCTCCTCTTAAGCTTAACCTGTGAGGAAAGTGAAACAGAACTTAATGACTTGGAAATAGGGGTAATTTGATTCCTGCCCCCTTGGGTGTGGAAGTTGCTGTCTGTGAAGTGGCAGGTGCACACACTGAGGAACTGAACTGTTTTGTTTAAAACCCAAACAAAAAATAAAAAGGAAAACATGCTGCTGCTCTGTTAGACAATTATAGTGATTAAATGGTTGCTGGCTATCTCCATTGTTTGGAGCTGTGCAGAGTGGAGGTTCCTTTGCCTGTCGTTGGGGTGGGTAATCGATCCCTGCTGGTTGCTGAGGGAGGGGGGATGATGGAACCCTGGCAAACCCAGTGGGAGCAGGGCTGGAGCCCTGGCACACAGAGTGGGAGCAGGGCTGGAACCCTGGCACACAGAGTGGGAGCAGGGCTGGAACCCTGGCACACAGAGTGGGAGCAGGGCTGGAACCCTGGCACACAGAGTGGGAGCAGTGCAGGAGGGCGGCCGTGGCTTCCCCGCGGTGTGTGTTGGGTTGGCAGGAGGGGGGAACGGGCAGGTGTGGCTCTGGATGGATGATGGAGCTTGCTCCAGGGCAGGATTGTCCTGCAGAACTGGGGAAATCTGAAGCATTGCTCTGAGCTATGTCTTGTACCATGATGAAATATGGAGAATGGCTTTGTGCTGTTGTGTTCCTCTGGAGGAGAGCTGTGTGCTGAGGGCACTTGGGTAAAGTGAGCTCCTGCAGGGCCATCACAGGCCTTTTTAGAATGTGTTTTATTTCAGTAGCAGGATTTGTAACTCCTGTTCTAAGCATTTTTCTTATTTCTCTTTTCTACAAGTGTATTCATTATACTTTTACCATTTTATTCCCAAAATTTGTCATTGGAATGACCCACTGAATGGTGTAGGAGGGTGGGTGGCCAGCAGGTAGTGTGAGAGCTTGGGCTGAGCTGGGTTAGAGGGACTGCCAAAGCAGGCAGTGTGGAAGAGGGAATGGCCACTGCATTTCTCCTTCTCCTCAGACCTTCTCCTTGCCTAGATAAACAGAGGAATTAAATCTGAGACAGGAATTAAATCTCTTTCCCCAGCAGTGCAGCTGGAACAGACTCTTTCACTCGCTCCTTCCCCTGCGTTGCTCCTGCAGTGGTGTAACAGCTCTGTGGGATGAAGTGAACAGGGAAACTGCTCTGCTCTCAAAAATAGAGCTGGCAAAAGAAAAATTAATTGAGCCTACGTGTGTTTTCATCACCCAGCTCACTGCTTAGCAGTGGCATGACTGCAGGGGAGGAGAAGGGGCTGTTTGCAGCAGCAGTGCTCAACAGACCTGACTCTGACTCTGATCTCACCTCCTTTCCTTGACTTGCTTGGATTGTTCAAACCCATTTTGCTTGTGATGGTTGCTATGCCTTTCCCTTCCCTAATGTACAACAGGGAGGAGAGTTTGCTGCCCTGTTGCCACTTAGACTTTCCCCTTGTAGGGCTCAGGAAGGAAATTCTGGTTCTGTGCCAAACTGGCAAGAGGTTTGAGAGTTTATTTTTCTCTTCCCGCAGCTTCAGGGTGGCACAGTGGAATGGGTGGTAGCAGATTCCCAAGGGTCAGCAAGGAATCAGCTTCTTGCTGCTTGTGGCTAGTGGAGACTGGAAGTGCCTAATAGGGGTGACAAAGGGAATTCAGGTTTATTGTCTGGTACATCTGGAGAGGGTAACCTGGTATTTCTGCTGTTTCTGTGTTCTGATGTCTCTCACCTGGTCAGCCTCTGCTGTCTGGTTCTTCCCACCTTGTCAGGGAAGGGAATGGCATCCACGTGGGTGGGGGAAGTGCCCACTGGCATACTTGGAGTCCTTCTAACTTTCCCTGAAGCCAGTTAGGTGAGTCCTTGGAGGAGCAAGGAATGGATGAGGAAGAAAGGGAGAGTTATTAGTTGACTGATAGAGTTGCAACTTACTTTTTAAAGTCTGTTTATGTTCACTGTACACTTGAATGCTGCTGTTCATGCAGGCCCACGTACCTCAAGGAACTGGGGAAGGTGTTCATGGAGACTGGAGGATGCAAAGCCGTGCTCTGCTCCGCCTGGCAGCAGGCAGGTGTGGTGCACTTGGGGCAAGTCAAGACATGATCCTTTGAGTAGCTTAAAAAAATACCCCACTTGGTTTGACATAAACAGTTTCTTTATGTTAGGAAATCCTGGTGCAGTATCACATAAACTCCCACGACGAGGCAGACGGATGAAGACACCTTAGACATGTTTCATCCTCGGCACGTTGCCCTCCCCGCTAATCCCTGAGCCTCCCGATGGGAACGGGCCTGAAAGAATTATTTGTGGACTTTGATAAGTCAAAATACTTCATTAAAAGGATTAACATAAACCAGTGACTGCTGTATAAATGGGGCTGTGAGGACAATGACAAAATTGCTGGGGTTTTTCTGTTTTGTTTTACTCAAACACGGTGTGCAGTTGCAGCACGGAATAACTCGGGTGGCATCACACAGACGTGGTGTTGCTGGCTTGACTTACACAGGTTTGTCCTGAGGCAGCAGAAGAATAAGCAAAAATGGAGAAATGCAATTTCATTATAAGCTGAGCTCTTGTTTGATACAGTGAGGGCAGCACTTGGGATTCTGAACTTCCTGGTGCGATGAGGGTTTTTTTATGGGTGGATTTTTTTTTCCTCTTCAGAAAAGATCAACATGGAAATCCTGCATAACTGACAAAATACTGTTTTAGCTTATAGTCCCTAAAATGGGAAATGTCAGGGAGAAATTTGCTTCTTTTTGCTTTCCAGGATCATTTTCATCCAGTTCCATAATTTTGAATGTTCTCTAATTAAAAGGTTTATGGGAGCTAGTCATGTCATGTAACCATATACTTCTTAAATGTCCTTTTAAAATAATTTTTAGGTCTCTCTGTGTGCCAGAGAATTAGCAAGCATGGTATGAAGATGATGTATCTGACCCAGCAGTTTTTCAGCACTGAGCCATGTGTGCTGCTTCCTGATGGAATACTTCCTGAACATTTGCTCTTCCAGTAGCTGTTGCTTGGATGGCCTCCTCTTTCCTCTTGTCTTTGTGCAGAGGGGGGAATTGCTCGTGCAAGTAGCAATAAGAAAGCATTAACTGTCTCTAGAACAATTTATTGGGGTTTGTTTTCATTTCATTCTGCCTTTCTGTCTCTTGTTTTCCTTAATGGAGATAAACTGAAATTACAGAGGCCAAGCTGACTATGCATTTCAGGGAATTTGAACAACACAGTATTCATCACTGTAGGGAACTGATAGCCACTACCCAGGCAAGCTTGATATTATCAGTGTAATTAATATCCTTATGCTGAAGCAAAGCTATCTTGAATTTACTTTTCAACCAGTATTTATTTCCGGTTTTGCCTGGAGTCAATAAATAATGTAATGAAGAGTTTCAGGGTTTGAAAGGAATAATTTTCTGCTTAAATGATTCTCCTGAAGTGATGTTTATTTGTTGCTGAAGTTAATTGAATGCTGGAGGTGGATTTCTAAAGCTGTAGACTGCCTGTCCTGGGATATATTCTCCCTCTCTTGTGTGGCACATCTTTGAACAGCAGTTCTTTTGAGGCAGGAGAATCACCCTGTGCGGGGTCACCAGACTTCATGCATGAAGAAATCATTTGGTACAATCATCCTTCTGTAGCTACAGGTCACCCTTTAAAAAAACCAGCTTTGCAGTTTGTCTTGCAGGTCTCTTTTGAGCAGGATTTGCATATTGTTGTCTGATTTTTGTTCCTTACAGGATGGGACTGTTCTTGTGGAGAAAGCTGCAGGTTTCCGTTGCTTAACTTTGCCTTGTGTTTAAGCCTTACCCAAGACTTGCTGTATATTTGACTATTGAGAAACTGTATTTCCAAGTTTTAATTTGAAATTGCACTGTCTGAGTCTCACACTGGAGATGGTCTTTATGCCCAAGTTTTAAACTCCTGCCATATTTAAACCAGAAAACCTCTCTGTGCAGTCAAACATATTTACATATTCCTTGATCCTGTGGGATGGCCACTGTCCATTTGTGCTGTGGAAAGTCCACAGCAAACGAGAGAAACAAGGAAGTACAAGGTTATTTCAACTCAGATTTTAGTTTAGCCTTGTATTTCTAAATAGTAATCTCCTTAGAGGACGTTCTGCCTGTTCTGCTTGGAAGGCTAAATGTTGAAATAGTGGCATTGCACATTTCTTCTCATATATTTGGTACTAATGCTCAGTGTTTTATTTCCTCAGTGCATTGGTTATTGCTGCAGTATTTGATCGTGATGTGAATTGCAGAAGAGCTGCTTCTGTAAGTTACCACATTTCAACTTACCTGACTCTGTTAGTTTTTGTTTGTTTTCATTTAATTTAAAAATTCGTAGACTTGACTATGTAGAACTACAGTAGAGGAGCTGTGAGCAAAAAAAATGTGCTTTTTGAAATCCTTAGAAGTATTGTGTGAATTTAGATTTTAATTGGAATAATCCACAGATGCACATCTTGATTTATGGCCACAGTTAACAATCTGCTGTATTCTTGTCATGGTGGTTAAGATAAAGTATCTAAGGAAGGGCTGTTTAGCATTTTCTAGTCACACCATCACAGACAAAAGGGTCCTACATAAAACACAGACATTGGCTCGTTTGCAGGTCACCAAACTGGTGAGTTTTGAGGCAACACTTTTCTGATTGTACCTCAGCTGTTACTCTCTGATCAGGGTAATTTCTAGAATAATGTCTCTCCTTCAAACATATTTTCACTTATTGAATAAAACTCTTTCCATAGGACTGGGAATTTTTAAAAGGAAGTGATAAATCCATTAGGCAGATTTGTTATGTAGTTAATAGCACTGACACCAAATTGTATTCTGTGGAAACTTTCTGCAGAAAATATTTATGCTGATGAGAATTGGGAAGAATGTTCCTAAGAGAAGGGAATGATGGAGAATTACAGAATTCTATAGTCATAGAATTTAAGAAGGAGAAAGAATGCACACATTATCTTCGAGAATTTAAGTCTGTGTCTTGTATATATTGAACTTGCTTTCTTAAAAAAAAAAAAAAGAAGGAAATAGGTATTAGTTGTCTCAACAGAAAAACCAAATTATTGTATGTAAATGTAAAAAAACCCCACCCTGTAACTGTATGAGCTCAAACCAGACCCAGGCAGTGTCTGCCAAAGCACCAGGTGTCTGTTCCTGACAATAAATGTCACTGTGAATGTATTTAAAAAAAAAAAAAAGGGCAGTCTTTTCAGTGTGTCCATTAACAGGTCTGTCTGATTTTTTTTGACTGAAATTTTGAAAGCTAATGCATTTGTAGCACAAGAAGGGGTTCTCAGGGATACCTGGATAGCATCCTTATTTTTCCTGGCCACACCTCTGCTGGAGAGATGAAGCTGCTGAATGAAGCTGCAGAGTAATTGCTGGGGAAGTGAGTCAGTGGTTGTGCAACCCCAGCACAGCTCGGGGGTCTGGAGGCTCTGAAACCAAAGCCAAGGGGCTGGAGGTTGCTGAGTGCTCACAGAACATATTCTTCACATAGGTACAAATAGTGAATATCACCAGTGCTGCTCCTCCTAAACTTCAACTCCTAAATTTAGGTAGAATTTGCTGTTCTTGGCTAATGTAAGTCACTTTATTCAAATCAATTCCTTGGAGGGATTTGCTTTCCTGAGAACTGCAACAAAACATTAAGGGAGCACAGGTGGTGGGAAGTGAATTATTTATTTATTTATATAGAAATTTCCCTTGGAATCAGGGATCATATATAAATAGAAATCTATAACACAATTACCACTACAAGTGTACTGCTTACCTTTAGTAGCTTCATCTGATTGTCCTGTGTGATTTTCAGTATGTTTCTACACTCAAACATAAACCAATATTTTGACCATGAACTATGGGGCTAAACCAGCCACATTCACTAAATCTATGAACTTAGTGCAGCCTGTGTATCTGTATTTCTAGTGAGTATAAGACCCAGCATATTTTCTCCTCACTTTCCTCTTCTGCTGTAGCCCAAGTACTTTCTGATTTAGAGCTGGTCAAAATTTGGAATTGCTGTTTGATGGGTAGTTATGAAAGTACCAAAACCTTTTCTCTTATTTTAGAAAGGCAAAGATATATTTTGTGTTTGCCTGGCATTCCTACGATTTTGAAGAAAAATACCTGGGAGTCCTAAATATTTCCAATCATTCCTGCAGTTCAACACATATTTAAATAAACAACATGTTTTACTAGATTTTCCATCTATTACAATATGGAATATATTCTAATGCAGAGCACCAATAAAACAAAATAGAGAACAGAGACATTTTGAACCCCGAGGTTAAAGAGAATAGAACAAGACTGTGCTTTTGAAGCTCCACGAGCATTCTGGGCTGGCTTGTGCAACTCTTTCATGAATAATCAGTATAAGGAATAATCAGATGAATAAGTGATGTTGAATTGGACTCCATTCAGCTCTGCCATCTCAAAGAAAGGAGAGGTTTTTTTTTCCTCTTGGCTGAATGATAGTTTTTAAATTATCTATTTTTAAACGAAATATATTTAATGTTGTAATATTTTTTTCAATTTTTGTGGGAAAGCAGAGTGTTCAGCTTGCCAGGCTAAGTCAGTCACCTTGGTTCTGATCTCATGGAAATCTTTATTTAATATCTTTGTATCCAGTTTTTCCATCTCCAGAAGGGGATTGTATAAAAAATGAAAAATTATTCTTACAAAGCAGTTGAACTATTTGGAATCCTTTAGGAATTTGAAGTTGTTTGAAAGTGTGACTGAATTAGTAACATTTTCAGTTACTGAAAATCTCTGAAGTATTACAAAGAAAAGCCTTTTGTGAAAAAGGAGGGAATTCTGTGAACATTAAATGAGCTTTCTGCACAACGGCTGGTTGGCTGCAACATTCTCTCTAGGCCCCTACACATCTTTTCCCAGTTATTTTGCCACAGTATATTTCAGTCCAAGGGTTTATTGTAAGTAGGGCAAAACTCTCACTGGTTTGCAACCAGATTTACATTGCTTGGCTATGATTTTGAAAGAAAATAAGGCTTTACAGATTTTATATCATTTAGGCACTTGTCTGAGCAGCACATTTTTAAAAGGAATTGTAATGCAGTGATTAAACTATGAAATCCCTTGGATATGATGGAGAGTGTCATCTTCACTGAAATGTCCCTGTGCTGTTTAAAAGGGTCTCAATAGCATAAAGTATAGCATATATCCTCAAAAATATATTGAGGGTCTCAACAGGATGAAGTGGGACCTAAAGCTGATGAGGAAGTAGGAAGAAATAAATGATTCAGAGTGACAGTAAATGATGTCCTGGCAAATCCTGACTGGGAGCTTGTATTGGGAGTGAGGTAAGGAGGGGAAAGGCCTGTGTCAGTCTGGGCCCCATCATTCAGCAAAGAGCAGACCCAGGGCATCTCTGCAGCCCCAGCTCCTGCTCCGGAGGCGCTGGATGTGATGCCCGAGGAGATCCAAAGCCGGAGAGCCCGGGGGCACTGCTGGCAGAGGCAGGGGGGTGGGTGGGCTCCCCAACCTGTGCTACGTGTCCTGAGCTGGAGATGCCGTGAGCAGGAGCTGAACCTGCCCGGGCAGGTCTGCAGGGACTGAGCAGGATCACCCCAGGAAGGCTCCGAGAGGCTCCGGCTCCGTCCCGGCTGGTGCAGCCCTGGCTCCACCTGCGCAGTGGGTGCCTTGGGGAGCAGGCTGAACCTGTTGTTTCCACAAGTGGATTAACACATGGGTGCTGTATTTATGAAGGAAATACAGAAGCTCTGTCTGTCCAAATTCTTGTGGTATTTCAGTAAGGACTGGGGCTTCCCCCCGTCTGTTAAATACCAATTAACAGTTGCTGTCCATCACTAGAGAGCTGTGTGTGCAGAGAGTGACGGTTCCTCGGAGAAATGTCCAGAAACTATCATCTCCCCTCCCTGAAAAGGGTTAAAATTTCCAGAAGTTTTTATTAATACTTAGAATTACAGCCTTTTAAGGAATGAAAAATGATGAGTGTTTTTTTGAGAGAGGGAGAAAATTCAAGTAGGAAGTAGGGAATTAATTAGGTTTTATTCTATGTACCGTACAAGTACAGATTAATTTTATGGTTCTTTTTGTTGCATTTTGCAAGAATTTGAGTTTATTTAGTGCAAAACACAAGAAATGTACATGAATTTTGTCTTAAAATTTCAGGGTACTTTCAGACATGTATTGTGCAAATAAGTGCTGCAGTCTCAATGTTTTTTGCCTGAAGTTTTCACTGACAAAGAATCAAACTTTGCCCACTCTCAGCAAGTGATGTTGAAGCCAGACAAGAGTGAGCTGTCTCAATTTCTGTTGTCTACAGGCACTGACTTTCAATCCCAGGGCGAAGCCTTGTGTCACTACTCCAAAGCACTTGTGTGGGTGTGACTGGTTTAATAAACCTGCATTCTTAAACCTACGGCTTTGGGAGCACCCGAACGAGAAGATGCAGAAACAGAAAAGCCCTGCGGGCTTGTTCTACTGACAGAGTTTACTTTATTTAAAACAGAAAAGCCATGGGTCATTTATATTGTTGTGTGTTTTGAATTCATCATCTGGTGTTTATCAAAAAGCAAACCTGACTCGTTTTGGTGTGTTTGTTCTCTGCTCCTTAGGCTGCCTTCCAGGAGAATGTTGGGAGACAGGTACGGTGACTTCCCTGCATCTTCATTCATTTGTGCCTCGGAGCTCACTGTAAACGTGGAGTACCTGAAATCAAAACTAGACACCGTGGCTTTGGAAAAAATTGAGTAAAAGAATGTCACAAAAATAATTGTTTTCATTATGAGCAACAAGTTCTAGTGGAGTATTTCTCTGAGATGTGAGTTCGATTTTAGTGTTCCAGTTTCGGAAGAAGGGGAGCTTTCTGGTAATTTTCAGTCCTTCTGAAAAGCAGCATCAGCGTTTGTGACAGCCATGGTACACCCTGCAAGCTGCAGTGCTCTTGAAACAGGAAAAGTGTAGTGTTGTTTGTTTGTTTTGGTTGCGTTTTTCGGGTTTGTTTTGTTTCATTGACTTTCTCGTTTTCAATAGAAATAGAACAACTGAAGTGTGCTGTGCAGTCATTGCTGTGGTTGGTGGTACCCCAGTGAACCAGGCTTAAGAGTCTTCAACTCAATTTTTTGGGTTTGCCTGTTGTACCATACAGATATTTTGAGAAAGCTGGTACTTCTGAAGGTACCCAAGTGCTTTGAAAAAAGGTATTGTGGTAGGTTCTGATGTAACTTAGCAACATGTAAGTGGTTAAAATGCTCAGACAACTTTGATTTTCAACCTGGGAGGAGAAGCAAGTAGGGTAAAGACTTGGATTTCCTGGTTTTTTATCAGGAATTAATAAAGCAGAACATACAACTGAGAGAGGAAGAAAAGGGGGGGGGGAATGGTTCAGTCAGTGACAGAGCAGGTCATGTGAGCATGGTTGAAGCAATTTTGTTATCAATAAACTGCTCTTTAAAAGGGGTCTTCTGTGCTGTAAGACAGAATATTATTCCTTTAGAACTGGGGGTGTCAAGCAGTCTGTTTCTATCCAGTGTGTGCATTTCTAGATAGAAGTAGTTTAACAGCAGAGAAAGGGTGCAAGAAGACCCTGGAAGAGGGTAGGGACTTTTGGTGACCTGACCCAGGTAGGTCTGTGGTAAGCAGAAGTCAATGTGACTCTTCCCTGGGTCTGTAGTTCCTGCCCTGGAGAGGTTGGGCATCACAGAGCAGCTCAGCCTGGTTCCACCACGTGAGGTGCTGAGGGAAGTGAGTAACACCTTACCCTGCCTTCAGCTCCAGGTGAGGGAGGGCTCCTGGGTGCTGCAGGTTTAAAGTGCTTCCATGTAGCAAAAATTTCGTGGAGTGTTTTATTTCTTAATTAGAGGAGCACAGTCCAGGTTAGTTTGCAGCCAGAAAGGTTCCT
Source organism: Lepidothrix coronata (assembly GCF_001604755.1). NCBI lineage: Eukaryota > Metazoa > Chordata > Aves > Passeriformes > Pipridae > Lepidothrix > Lepidothrix coronata. The sequence continues at coordinate 673,979 of NW_016690422.1, read as the reverse complement.
TCTGGACTCTGCTCTGACCCACCACTCCGATGTCTTGGTGTTGGTAGAACACATGTGACTTCAGCTTCTATGTTGGCACATTAGCAGTGAAACAGTCAGTTTTCATGGCAGAAAGGACACTGTCAGCCTCTCCTGCTGGTTCCTGCAGAAGTTCAGAAGTTGAACCATGCCTTGGTGCCTAGGAAAATGGTTTTTTAATGAGCAGATGCACCCTCTGGAGTTCTCTCCCCGGATGCAGTGTGTTAAAAGGCACCCTTTCTCTGAATTAGAAGGAGCTAAAACATATTTTCCAGCTGAGGTAACAATGCTGATAGTTAATAGGTGGAGAAGAAGGCTGCCCTCACCTACCCCCTGCTTCCTGCCTGCTTCACCTTTGTAATTCCACATGTCCCAAATCTGGAGCTTGCTTGTGGCCACTGAAGAAGCCATTGTAACTCACAGTGTGTGGAAATGGGAGCTTTGAAAAACGTGGAGAATTTTTTAAGGCATAAATAGTGAGAAATGCACCTACTTTTAATAATACCAACTTTCATATTGGAGAAGTTTTCAGTGTTCTGACAGAATAGAAGCTGTTGGCTGTTCCTGTGGAGCCAGGCTTTCCCGCTGGCCATGACCTCTGTACTCCTGAGCTGGGAGTCAGGAATGCTGCTGTCTCACCAGCAGGCACGGTGGCTCCCTGACCTGTGGTGAGGTGGCATTGAACTGGCACACTCACAGCTGAGGAACAAATAGCAAGGTCCAGCTGGCAGCTAGAACTGGAATTATTTGGCTGTGATTTTCTTTATGTAGTGTGCATCCTTATATATTCCATTGCATGCCTTGCTGTTTGGCCTTAAGTCATGATGAGGTGTTTCTCATGTACTTTTTTGTCCCTAATCACTGTTTCATGAGTTTTTTGGACAAAGCATTCATTTCAACTTCGAGTTATCAGGGTGTCCCTTGGATAAGCCATAAGTACTCTGTCTCTCCTTGGTTCAGCCAGATTCCAGGCCTGGTTTGGTTTTTGTTTTGGATCCCTGGCATTATGCTTCCCAGCCCGAGATCTCCAGAGCCCCTGGCAGCTCCCACTGCTGGCAGGATAAACTGCTTCAGTGGCTCAGGCTCAGATGGAGAGATACTTTCCACTGGTTTTGCATGGCTGTGTCCTAATGTGGAAGGGATGAGTGAGCTGTAAACAAACCAACCTGCATCACATCCCCAACCTGTACTTCCACAGAGCCTCACTCCTTAAACACTCTCCCAGTGACCCTTCTGGAAGCGAGCAGAGTGTCTGTCACTTGGCTCTTTCCCATTTTGCTTCATTATGTCTCATGGATGCTTTGCTGCCTCTGCTTTTCCAAAACACAGCTGTGCTGTGTAATGCTCTGTTAAACCAGCCAGAGCCAAGCAACCTCTGAATGTCTGAATTGTATTGCTTATATATACAAAAATTCAAATTTCTGAGTGGAAATGTCATATTTAGAAAGATTATTTATTCTCTAGAAACAGACTGGCTTGAGCAGGGATAGCAGAAGTAGGATTCAGTCTTTCGGGCTTTGCTGGGAAACAGTTTGCTTTTTAAAACCAAACCAACCCCAATTTTTTAGTTCATTAAATGTATGTGTAAGTATTCTTCATGGGATGCATTTCTGGCTGCCCAAATCTCTAATTTTATACTTCATAAAACTCGCAGCAGATCCTCGTGCCTTCACATAAACTAGAAACATGTTTGTGTTTACCTAAGCCTCCTTCCAGAGGAATCATTCTCTGGGTACATACATAGTCATGCATTCACCAAGTACATATTTGGGTATGACTGGAAGGTGTGAAGGAGCTATTGCATAGGTTACTGTCTGCTGCCTTTTACCTGGGCTGTTTATCATTGACTCACAAGCAAAGCGAGGCATTTTACTGTTTATATATTCAAGATCCTTTATGTCTTTGGTACAAGTGATTTTACTGTAAATTAAATTGTGTTTTTTCAGTGCTTGGGAGAGTAGCAGGAAATTTGTTTTCAATAATGTTGCCTATTTGGAAAGTATTTTACACTTTAAAATAATATTTTGTTTGTAGGGCACTTTTCCCCATGGCATCGACATTCTCACTGCAGCTGATTATTTTGCTGTTGGGAACAGAGTTAACTGTTACCTCACTATAAGGTAAGTTTCCAAGCATTAGTTTTCCTAAACATGAGGGACCTCATAATGAAATATTTGTCTGGTTGTCTCACCTTATGGAACATTATGTTTAACACTGATGATTTCGGATAAATTAAAATCAGATTTTTATTTCTGCCTCAAACTGATTATCCTGTGCAAAACAGAGTGAAAATGTGGCCATGGTTTCCTTGACTACGAGGAGGAAGCAGCCAAGGGGCCTTATTTGCAGGTGTCACAAAACTGTCCAAGCTGGTCAAGGGTGGGGAAGATGAGGGGGTTGAGTTTGTGGTCTGTGCATAGACCTGTAACTTGAGTGCTGGTGTTTGTCCTGGTCAGCTCAGTGGAAATCTGACCACAGTGTTGGTAATGTTTGAAAAACCAAAGTGATCTCTGCAGTCCAGAGTCTGCAAAGAGTAAATGGGAATACTCAGGCTGGGGTCTGGTGATAAACCAGGGGCTTGTCTCAGGGGATGGTGTCAGCTCTGGGAGTGCAGTGGTGCTGCAGTCAGGGGAGTTCAGAGCCACGCTGGCAGCTCTGCATGGCCAGGACGGACAGAACACTGCACTTCCTCTGGGATGATGACAAAGACCAAGGGCTGGTTCCAGCTTGAGTTGTTCCAGACAGAGTCTGGCCTGGAGTCCAGCCTCATCCAGAGCCAAGGCACAGATCAGCACCCACGGGAGGTGATTCAGACCCTTTGGAGACAGGTCAGGTAAATCACCCCATGGAATTGCTCAGAAGCCAAACAGGTCAGAAAGGCTTGAGCAGATGATATCCCTGGGGAACAGAAACAGCAGACAGCTACATGATGGTGCAGGCTCCACCACCAATTTTGTGACTTCCACTGAGGAGTTTTTTAAGATAATTGCCCTGGAACCCTCCATCTTCTCCTTGACTATTTTTTTTATTAATCTGTCCACCTCCACGTTGTCCCTTTTGTGCACAGTCCCTTCAGTCTGTACAGACCTTCACCTTTTACCCACTGTCAGTCCTTCTGGGGTCCCCACCCTCCTCCTACACCTTCCCCAGAGCTCCCACCCACAGAGCTGGGATGGGGAAATGCAGGGGCTTGGTATTGCACAGCCTCGAGGTCCCAGGGAATCCATGGGATTTTTGAAACTCTGGCTTTTTGTACTAGAAGAAAATCGAAAACATTCAGAATTGACAAAGCAGTTTTTATTTCCTCTCTTATATAATTTGGCTTGGAGGGTGATTATGGTCTCCTTACTTTTTGGGAATGGAAACATTTTTTTTTTTATTTTTCTTTTAATGTTCCTTTTTCACTACAAGAAAGAAGAGAGGAGAACTCAAACATGGCAGAGGAATGTGTCTGTTATTGGATGTTCCTCCAGAACAGGGAGAGGAACCAGAGAGTCGTGAATTTTATCATTTCTCTGCTGGCATCAACCACAAGTTGAACCAAGTGTCCAATCCCCCCCTAGGGCTCAGTAGATGTTGTTTCTGTGTCCTGTCTTGGCTCAAGTGACCAAGGTCTGTCCCGTGGATTTAAGGATTCCCACTCCCCTGATGAATTCCACAGATGCCAGTATGGGAACATGCCACAGCATCTGGCTTTTCTCTTTGTTTTACTTCTAATTACACACATGTACATTAATGGAACACTGTTATAGTTGCAGAGTTAATCACTCAAAAGATAAGAAAAGGTAAAATTAAGATAATCCACGTGTGCTTAATGCTGTCCCTTTGTGCCCTTTTGACACAAACACGTTCTACTGATTGTTGGGCTTCCCAAGGTGATTTAACACTCATCAGATGTACTGAGAAAACATTTCATTTAGCTTGTGTTGACCTTGGCTTTCAATAGTTGATTGGAAAGCAAGTGTGGCTGTAAGGGAGGTAACTGCAGGCTCCTGGGATAATTAATGCTGGTGTTCCTGTAGGTCTCCACTTTGCAGCTTTAACAGTTTTTGTCACAACGGACTTTTTGTGTGTGTTTGATCTTTAAAAAAGACAGATTGAAAACCCACATTCCATTTTGTATTTGTGGAGATGTAGCACATTTCTAGAACTTACCTTTCCTGTGTCCTGTAGATGGAAAAATTGCACGAGTTAATGCACACATCTAGATTTTCTAGAATGTAACAATGGGAATTGAATGTTTATTTTTGCTCTTCATTGTTGTCAAGCTTGGTGTGTGTAGAGTAGTTTTTATGGAGGCTCTGAAAGTTTTAAAAATTTTCAGTTGTAAAATATTTGCTACTGTATAATTCAGCTGCATCTCGTTGAGGAGAGGGCACATTTAAGTAGTTTTTTCTGATTGCTTTAAAACTAGAGGATTTAAATCTTTGGAGCAGGTTTTGTTAAAATGCACACAGATGCTGATTCTGTACTCTCTCTCTCTCTCTGGCCTATATTTCTATTATCTATATGTGCATTTCTTTTTCAGTGTGTATATTGCTGGCTTTCCTGAGTATACACAGCCAATGATTGATCATTTAGTTAATATGAAGATTAACCACTGGGACAGGTAAGTTCATAAAGTCTAATGATTAATATCCAGGAATTGACTGTTCTGCATATTATATTTTCCTAGACTATTTTTGTAAATTTTACACCAGAGTTTGCAATAACATTTGACTGAAGGAAACTGGGCAAGTAGTAGCTGATATAATCTCTACCTTCTGAGCATACTGTCACTTAAGCAGGTTTATGAATTTGTCTTTTGACCATGACCTCAATCTGTTAATAGATTAATAAAACCCATTTATATGTTCTATAGTGTATGTGGGGGGTAAACACTGTCACCATACAATTATCCTAATTAAAGCAGATTTCATGCATAGAGATGGTGCTTAGTCACATTCAGTGTTCAGGAAGGCTGAAATGTGTGCCTATCACACAAATGAGATTGTATCAGTGCTGAGCCCAGTTTGCATCATGAGAAATAATCACAGTTTACTGCAGTGGCCCTGCCAGTGCACAGAACAGGCCCTGGGGTTCCACCAGCCCCAGTGTTTGTCTCTTTGAGCAACAAGCTTTATTCATGTTGCTCAGAGCTGGCTCTAGGCTGGCTGCAATGGGTGCTGTTTGCTTTTGTTGGCTGTTTTGGAGGGAGGAAATACAGGATGGACAGAGGATACTGCAGTTTTCATTATTTGGGGGTCTTTTTTTTCGCCTGGGGACGGAAGTCTCTTCCTGACGTTACTTTTTTTGATACGTGGCTTCTGCTAAATTGCCAATGCCCCCAAATCCTAAAATTCTTTCTTACATCTTCAGTGTTATTCGAGAACTTTCAACCAAAGCCCTGCACAACATCACTCCCCGGGCCCCCGAGTACATGGCGAACGTGGGTAGGTACCAGCTGGGGCCTGCGCGTGGGGCCAGGCCAGGCCTGGATGGCACAAATGTGTGAAGATCTAAACATGCACCATGGCTCGGTAAAAATTAACATTTCCCCCTGCAGCTTCATACGGTGTAGTGACACTCGTGGCTTTACCAGTTTTCAGATTTTATGTAAAAATTCTCTAAGGCTGCCGGGTTGTTTTTATCTGGGGCGTGGGCTTCAGTTCCCTGACTGCACTGGACCCTGCTGGTTCTGAGGTGGATAAATGGGTGCAGTTGTGTGGGAACAACTCCAGCAGCTACTCCTCAAATTCCCAGATTCTGCTGACAGTAAGGCTTTGATGTTGTAGAGGGTGGGGGGATCTGTTTTGTCTTGTCCAGTCTGACATCTGCAGCAGAATTCCTTTCTGTGTGTGTGTAGTCAGATGTTTCTTAGCATTATTTCCTCGGCCCGTTCCAGATCCTGAGGATGTACTGGCTGCATTTTAATGTGGCTGGAAGACAGCAGTTGGTCCCCAGTGGATCTGCAGTGACAGAGCTTGCCTGGGCTCCCTGTCCTGGATTAGGAATGTGGCAGTTTACATGGAAGTCAAACTCCATGGCAGTACAAGCCTCACTTCCTTGGCTGCTCAGCCAGCCCAGTGCCCAACAGTGACATTATTTCATTTACTCCAGCCAGGGAGTTAGTTGGGAGTACAAAGAATTGTCAGAATTTACTTTATTAAAACTTGTTTTTCATAAAATAGCCAGGATACTTCACTTTCCAGAAACGCTTTCCCCATTTTATTTCTAGGCAGACAGGATTACATGTAGAACTGTGATCTGTCACTATGCTTTGTTTAAAAAAAAAAAAATTAATTATCTAATCTCTTTCAGTTTTGCCAAGACTTCTGCCTTTATCAGTGGGCTCAGATCTGCACACACGCCATGGGGCAATCCTTGCCTGTGCTGAGATCACCCATGCTCTGTGTAAACTGGCACAAGAGAATAATAGGTATTAATGCAAGATTATCTTGACTATAAATTTTCCTTTCATGTCTGGTCTATTGAAAGCTTCCTGAGTATAATTATGGAAATCTCCATCTCACTGAGCTGCTTTTCCATTGAATTTTTGTTTGTTTTGATCAATGATGCCGAGCCTTCACGTTTTATTCAGTGATGGTTTAAACTTGAGTCTTAAATTCATCATCAGGAAAGGGAGAACACTTGCTGCCTTACTTGGAGAGTTCAAAGCGATCACTTAAATATAGATTAACCCCCTTTCCCCATAGGTGGGGGCCTTCCTGGTGAGGGAACAGTCTTTTATCTTCAGTGTAAGAGAAATCCTTCCTCAGTGTGAGAGAAATACCTCCTGAAGCAGCTCGTTGAGTTGGACTGATGTAATTGTTGCTGCTGGATTTCTGGTCCATGTATATTATATATATACACACACACATTCATTTGCCATCAGTGTCTGTCAAAAGAATCTGGGTTAATTTTAAGGAGTTCCCTTTTCAAGGAAGTTGAAAAGTTCAAGAAAAAGATGCAGAGCATTTTTTTTAGTAGTAGGAAATACTTGAAATAAATGGAAAGAAATCACAGAAGTTTTGGAGTGCAAAAATACAACTGAGCTGAGAAATATTATCAGGGTGTTACTGATTATAGTGTTATTGGGAAGTGATACTAGTTTTATGTGGTCTTTTAGGAATGAGTTTGCTACATTATAAGGAAAGAACTTCTTTTGTTATGCTTGCTCAACTATTTAAGATTAAATATTGCATATTTCTGTGGAGCATAATTTGGAACAAATGGGTTTTTGTTTGAGAGTACAGTGTGATGTCGTGGAAGAAAAATTACAGCATGATTAGGAAACCTGTATGAAAAATTCTGTCTCCTTTTACAGATCTGTAACGTACTATTTCAGTGAAAAATCATTGGAGGGACTTAAACAAATCCACCAAGAGGTTTGTAACCAGTATAAATGTATTTTTTTAACCTGGTGTATTGTATGGTTTCTAAACAAAGCTTTACAGTTAAGGCAGCTGTCCACCTTCCTCATGCCCTTGCCAAGAGCAAACCATGTCACAGATGTGGTCACACACCCAGACTGTCTGATAGCTGGATGTCCTGGACCCTGTGTCTTACAGGGTGATTCTGGAGGCTGTTCTGCCTCTGCTGAGCCCCTTGCTCTGATGCTGGAAGTCACATTTCTGATATACCTTTGACTCCCTTTCCCCTCTCTCTATGTACTGACTGGCTTTGCACACCTTGGGGTGACCGTGGTCAAGGGAGGCCTCCCAGTGAGCCTGTTCTGTCCCTGCATCCATAATTTACCTGTTTCTAGACCTCAAAAGTCATATCCTGCATTTCAGTTGATGCACTCTCTATATCTCCACGTATGCTGAACGAAGCCTTGCCCTGCTCAGAGCAGTTCCAGGTGCTTCCACAGGGATGGTTTTCCCTGTCTTGTCCATTTATTTTCAGTGATCCCATGTTGTTTTTTTCTTTTGGCTCCTATTTCTTCCCCCTTTGGAACAGCCAATACTCCAGTGTTCAGGCTCCTGCTCCTTTCTGCAGGATCTGTAGTACCTTTAGTCCCAGTCTGATGTGCTAAAGCTGTCAGGCTTCTTCATTTACCCCATAAAGTCCACAGGTGCCTGTTTCACAGGTGAGAGCTGCTGCCACAGGTTGAAAAAACACCTTTTCCCTTCTTTAACTTTCTCACATTGAAAGGCCTGAAAGTTTGGTCAGCATGTCTGTGCTGTTACAGTGGCCTTGAGGTTTTATGATGCAGCTTGTGCTGTTGTTTGTAATTAATCTGCAAAATTGCTATAAACTCTCTTTTTTTTTTTAAATACTTGTTTGTTTTTTTTTGTTTTAGTACATAGAAGTGAGATAATCTCTGATTTTTTTTATAATGGTCTGCTGTAACATTAAGAATGAGCTAATATTTTTCAGTCAGTTTGAATTTTTCCTATTTAATCTGTAGCTAGCAGAGTTAATTTCAGTTATCAGCCAATGCAGTCTATCATTCTGAAAGAACCAATGGTGGAAAGCAAATGTATTTTAAAAAGCCAAACTGTCTTCCAGGGTATGTGTAGGAGCAGCTTGGATTTGGAATTCAGGAAACCAGTTCTTTATGAATGTGTTACACTGATTTTTCTTTGAATATAAAGTGCAAATTGGTATAGAGAGGTTGTTTCAGAAAAGATTTTTCCTTTGACTTTTATTTTTAAAATTATCTAAAAGTTTGCACAGCCCACAGTATATAGCATTGCATGTGAGGGGGGGGAAATGAAAACACTTGGATCAGACAAACTCGACTAATATTAATATTTGTTGCTTTTTTTTGCCCCCCAGCTTTGCAGTCGTCAGTTGTACAGGTAAGGAAATGGATGCCAAAATAATAATTTTTTTTACTGAAAAGTGTCAATTAGAAGGAATGAAAACAGAAGGATCTGGGGGGGCTTTTGGTTTGTGCAATTAGTGCCACCCACTAGAGGCTGCCAGTCCCTCCCAGTCCCCCAGATTGTGGGTGCAGGTGGTTCAGAAAGGGCTACAGAACTGGCCTTTAATTAATGAGCCCCAAACCCATTTATTTATTTATTTATTTAAAGGAGGGTTCTCTCTAAGTTCCAGAATTGCTTTCCCCATCCTGTGTAATGGGCAGGTCAGGAGCGTTGCAAAAGGTTCAGGGCAATTTTTCAACTCTTGCGACAAAGAAAATGTAAATGAGTTTTCACTGAGTTGTTTTTCATTTCCTATTTGCTGAAGCTTCCGGGAAATAAAGGGAGATTGCCTACATAACTGTTCAGTAAAAGTGAATTAAAACTGGTGTGTTCCTAAATATAAGGAAATCAAAAAGCAGAATTAATGGCTTTTATTCCTTAATGATTCCTCTTTTAGCTGACAGCATTTTTTGGGCAGTTGGCACATGACAAATCAGTAAAACTCAAGTAGTTTTTTGTGTAATTATTAATTATTGATTAAAGAATTTTTATGTAAGTATTTTTTCATCTTGAAACTTACTGAAAAAATGAGAAAATTTGCTTCTTGAGGTTCGTACAGAGGGGTGTGAGCCTGGGCTGGCGGATGGGCTTAGTGCTGATACTGTATATTTGTGTCTTTGTGGGTGGCTGTCTTGGCTTCCATAAATTCTTTAATGTCAGGGTGGAGCTTGGGTGTAATTTGTTTTTGTCATAATGTGCACTTCTTGCACTTAATGGTATTTATAAGATGCCTACAGAAATGTTTTCATTCTAGATAAGACTTCTAATTCAACTCCAAGGCTGCTTGATTCACTGCTGTTTGCCCTCATAGTTAGGCTGAGACAGAGATGTCTTCTCTAATCCATAGTTTAAAATATCGGCATGCATAAAATATTTTAGAAAGAGGACAAGAAAAATAAACTGGGTTATAAAAACAAACCAACAATTGGAGTGTTGCTGGGCAAGCATTAAGTGAAACAAGCCCGACTCGTTTCGTGATGAGTAATTATTGCACATAATATTCCAAAGATTTCCATTTGAGAAATTGCTACCGGGAATTTTCAGCGTTAACAACATCTTGTAGGAATGTTGAAAACCCGTGTGTTTTATTTGTGTTTTAAGTTTTTAAACTGCGTTAACAAAAAGCATCTGGCCACACGTCTCAGATTATTTTGCTTTCACTTCTGGCCATGGAACAGCCTTGTTGGGGATTTTAATGCTTTGATCAAGCTGTTTTCGGGAATTGTGTTGGCCTGAGAGAAAAGGGAAAGGAAGTAAAGTGTAAAAATGCTGGGGGTTTTTTTTAAATAGTTTTTAAATTGTAGCTTATAAATTTTAAACTGGAAAATGGGTCATGAGTTTCTTGGTTGACCTTAAGTCAAAAAAGAGAAATCCAAAGTGCTGTAATGGAGACATTCACAGAGCTGCCCAACCATTTCACTTTATTTAGCAGCTCTTGTAACGTCTTTAACATGATTTTTAAAAATACCATAAATTATTTTTCAGACAGGACACATTCCAGGTTTTGAGTTATACTGAAGTCAGTCTCAGTTTTAAATACACTTGAAGCAATCAAATTTGTTTATGCTAATTGTAGAAAATCCTGTCCTCTACTGTATTAACTTTTTTTTTAATACAAGTATCTTTCTGTCTTGCTGTCAAAGTCCTTCTCTGGGTTTACCATAGTACACTGAAAAAAGAGCCTGCAAGCCTGGGCACATCAGTGTGCACTTCCTCCCATTAGCCTTGATCCTGACACATCTGATGCACTGGTTTGTCTGGAGGAGCTGGTTGGTTTGAGGATTTGCATGGGCACTTCCAGCTGGGGATTGCACAGGGAGCCTGGGTTTCTGTGTTCCGTGGGCACTGGTTAGAGCACGTCACATGCAAACCATGCCCCTTGGAGCATTTGTGTCTTGCACCTCTTTCATGCTGTTCAGGTTGTAAAGTTGCAAAAATTGAGCTATATTTTATTTGCTTTAAGTGTTACTTTTATATATAAAACCCTAAGGCAAGAACCTGCAGCATCTGTTGCCTCGAGCTGTGTTACTTGGGTTAGGAAGTCACTCTGGTTTCAACTCAGTGTCAGTTGTCAGCCTGATTTATGTTCTGCTTCCACTGCTCCACCATGGTTAGTATCTTTTTTTTGTAGCAGATCTCTTTCTGTGGTGCATCTGAGACTTTGTACTCATTCTCAATGCTCCTTCTCCCAAGTAACAAGTGATAGGGAAGAGGAAATGGCCATAACTTGCACCAGGGAAAGTTTAGATCGGATATTGGAAAAAATTACTTCACTGAAAGGGTTGTCAAGCAGTGGAAGAGGTTGCCCAGGGCAGTGGTGGAGTCACCATCCCTGGAGGGATTGAAAAGCCAGGTAGATGTGGCTCTTGAGGACATGGTTTAGTGCTGGGTTAATGGTTGGACTCTATCATCTTGAAGGTCTTTTCCAACATAAACAATTTAGGATTTGATAATATGAAAAGTCTCCAAGGAAGCAGTAGTTGTGTTAGGGTTCTCTAAAACTGCTTCATGTGATATAAGGTACTTGAGTGACTATTCAGCTGAACAGATATTCAGAATTTTTTTACCTTTCTTGTACCCAGTTCTGAATCTGATAATGTGGGTCTGAATGCCTCACTGGGGTCTTCAGTGTCCTCAAGTGGGGAAGTGGAGGGGTGGATACCGATCTCTCCACTCTTGTGACCGGTGACAGGACTCGAGGGAACAGCTGGAGCTGAGTTGGGGGAGGTTTAGTTTGGATATCAGGAGAAGATTTATCACCCAGAGGGTGATTGAGCGCTGTAACAGGTTCCCCAGGGAAGTTGGAGTGTCCTGTGCAGAGCTAAGAGTTGGACTCGATGATCCTGATGGGCCCCTTCCAACTCGACATATTCTGTGATTCTGTGGGAGTTGTGTGACAAGATTAGGAACAGATATGGAAGTTGTGCAGATAGATGCTCTGGGCTTCCTCCAAGTGGTTGCACTGCACTTCTGTATTTGAGCAAATGTTGTTTGTTGTCCCTGGAGGGTTCCATCCGAGCGGGATGTGTCGGGATGCGCGACGTTCCTCAGCGACTCCCACGCCAGCGAGCGCGACGTGCTGCACACCGAGCTCTCCTCTGAGCTCATTCCTGCAGCCTCTGAAGAGCCTGGCTGTGTGTGTTGCCTGTCAGCTGTGTCAGCCCAGCAGGTTTAGGAGCTTAGAAGAGCAGCTTGTGTCGGTTGAACTGGCATCGGCAGAGTTTCGGCTTTTGCAGCACAGTAAGGTGGCCCGCGGGTGTCGACAGGTGCTGGGCAAAGGAGAAACTTGTCTCGTTTCAAAGGCCTTTAAGGTTGTAACTAATCTTGATGGTTTCAGGGCAAATGTGTTTCTTGGCACTCAGCTGCCTAAAAGAGTTTTTTAGGCGTATTAGCTTAATCAGCAAATAATTCCAACCTTGCAACAAAGCTCATCGTAGCAGTTCTTCCAAGTTCAAATGGTTTTCTGCACCCAGGAGCACGGTGGCTGTGTGAGATCGTGCTGCACTGTGCTCTGAGGAGTTATGAGGTGACATTCCTCTGCTTCAAACTGAAGTCATTGGAAAAACTTTTGCTTCCATGGAGCCAGGATTTTACTTGTAGCATTGTGGCGTTGGAATACAGTACACAGTGTGTATGGTCAGCATACAGATTTACAGTAACCTAAAAAGAGGTGTTTGTCAGGTTAGTAGAGTTTATTCTGTGCATCTCGAAGGGTTGGCCATCAGAGCTTTGTTAAATACAGGGGTCTGTTCATCTGTGCTCAGGGGTTCCCTTTCCCCCTCTGTGCACCCTCTGATAAAGCCATTATGTACCTCCAGAGCCCAGTGAATGTGCCACCTGGACCTTTTCAGATACCTCAGTTCTGTTTGGGACAAAGAATTCCCAAGGAAAATACTCAGTTACTATTCATATGGAGATGAAATACGTGTTCTCAGCTTCCTGGAAATGCAGTATTTGCAGTTGAATCTCTTCAGCTATTCCAGTATTTTTAGGTTCAGATTTGGATGTCTGTGAAAACAGAGATGCTGTTCAATTCCAAACAGCTTCAGTTACTGTTACTTTCATAATCTTAAGTCTTCTCACAAAGAGCAGGTTTTAAACAATTAAAAAAAGAAGTCCACAGAAGTACTTTGAACTTCTTTATGCCCTGAAAGCTGCCACTGGTTCTGATTCAGGCCAACATAATTATGAAATAGATACTGTCATTCTTAGGTCAGTAATCTTAATTCATCAGTTCTGCAAGGGGTTGTATATTTTATTTTCCACAAGTAAATTGTGACTCACCCCAGGATGTTTCTAGGAGAGAAGCATTGCTGTGGAACTGCACATAGGAAGGAATGATCAGGAGCTGGTGGAGCCTGGGCACTGCATCAGTCAATTTGCAAACTGAATTAATAATTAAACCTTGAAACGGGTACATCTAATAAAGTAATGCAACTTGTGGATATGTCTTTGGAATAAAAAAGAAGGAATACTGACTGTACAGCAAAATTCAGAATCTCTGAATTAGGTAGATCCGTATCTTTTTAATTTGCTGAAATACTGTCAAGCAAGATAAAGTTAATAGAAAGATGTGCATCATGTTTGACAAACTAAGCACTGACTGAGAGAAGATCTTGGACTATGATAGAACTCTCGATTCTTAAAAGTGAAATATGTATGAGCTGTGGAAAAGGGCAAAAATCAGCTCTCTTGGTAGACACACCGTGGTGTCCAGGCAAGAAACAACTTGAGAAGCTTTGCAGAGGAGCACACAGGGATCGTGGTGCTCCACAGATGGATTTGATTAGAGTTTGTGTGTTACATGGAAATCCTCCTATGCAAATCCCTGCCACCACTCTGCATTCTTGCATGGGGACAGCAATCCTCAGCGAGGCTCTAAACTCTGGAATTAAATTGAGTTGGTTTAGTGCCAGAGGAAGGGATAGCTGTCAAATTATTAACATCAGAGCAGCTCGAAGTGGCCTGACTTCCTTCTTGGCAGCGCGAGGAAGTGGAGAAGAGCAGCCTTTGTGACTCAGTTCTTGCTTTGTAGTTGGAACAGAACAGTCCATATCTGAACCCCTGCATCAGCAGACTCTGCTGCACACCAAACACATTTACAAGATGATTATTTTATACTCCTTTGCAGGAAGGCAGCAGACAAAAGGCAAGGAATGGGTGAGGGCAAAATGAAGGGAGAGAGAAGTGTGGAAGAGGAAGCAAGACTGGCCACATCAGTCGCCTGCTTTTGCTGCTGTCTCGACTCCTCACATCACTTTTTTGTTTTCTAATTTAAATTTTTTAGAAGCTGGAGAGCAGACAGCATGGCAGGAAGGTGGGGTAGACAATACAAAGACCTTATCAGCACGAGGATGTGGAATCTCTGCTTGCTTCCTACAGTGATAAACTGGGGATTATTACATTGAGATTAATATATTATTGATTGTCCAAAGCAAAAGTTTCTCAGTTAAAGGAAGTGCTGATCTATGGCAGTCGAGAATATTGTGGAGTTGGCATCTCTGCATTACCTGAAACACCAATGAAAATGTTGAGCAGTCAGAAACCCAGAGCATGTTACAGGAGGCACCTGCTTGTGTGGAATGGAAAAACTTGTTTCAAACGTTCAGGCTTGTGAAGCTCGTATGAAGGGATGAATTGGAAAACAAAGTTGGAAGGGTTGTTAGGGTTGCTAAGTTGGCCTTCTGAGCACAGCTACTAATTTTGTTGTGGGGAGGGAGGAGGAGAGGAGGGAAGAAAATGTTTAGGAAAAAAGAAAACAACCAACAAGCAAACAAACAGAAAGCTTTTGTTGTTCCTCCCCCTTGCTGGGAGTTTCTGCCAGAGCACGGCCATGCAAACAGGTGATTAAGGGTTTGGCACACCTCAGGGAGGAAATATTCCAGCAGAAGTGAAGGGAGACAAGAAGGAGTCAAGGGAGGAAATATCCAAAGGAAAGGCAGGTCAAAGGTTCACAAAATGGAACAGTTGAAGCCACAGAGGGTGACACTGAGCAGAACACCCCAGGCAGTGCTCACAGAGCCTTGGGGATGGAGATCCATGCAGCCAGGAGACGTCTCTGCCCAGAGCCAGGAGAAGCCAAAGAATGGAAACAGGCCACTTTTCCATTTCCAGGACACTTCTCCCCTTTCCCACTTTCTGCACAGTTCAGGCTTTCTCCTCGTGGTGCTGTCAGTGGCTCGTGTTCAGAGTAACTGGGCTGAGCTCTGAGCTGGAGAGACCATCTTTGTGGAACACACATTTACCTCAGGAGGCTCTGAGGCATCTTGAGCCATTTTGTTTCCCTTTTATGATGTGTTGGAAGTTTTTGTCCCCTCACTTGGCGGGATAAACACAAAATCACCTGGGAAAGGGCTTGAGCAGGAAAGGAGAGGAGAGGGTGAAGGGTGAGAAACCTCCCCAGGACAGCAAACCAGATAACATTTGTGAAAATGGGAACTGGGAGGTGAAGTTTCTATTTAATGGTACAGAGGTGAAGATTGTGTTAAAAAATTGCACGTAATTGCTTTTCAGTTCTGGAATCAGAAGCTGGTAGAGACTGTATGACTGAAAAATCCTTTGGCAAGTTCCATGGGTTTGGAATGCTTCTGAAGCAGGTGAAAAGAAAAGCAGCATGAACTTGACAGTCTTTTATCATTCACATTAAGAATTAGAAAGCCTGGGAGTGCATTTCTGCAAGAAGAAAGCTAAATATTCAGGAGGGTTTTGTATAAATCACGCTGATGTGAAGAAAAGTTGATTTAAAAAGAAGTACCTTAGAGTATTTTAGATACAAAACTGCAGGTATTTGGGGCTCTGCTTTCATTCTGAAATGATTTTGAGGAGTTTTTTTGCTCACTGTAGGCAATGCACTCAGGTTGCTTGTGGTTGGTTGTTCTCTGAAGGCTGTTTCTCCTTCGCAGGGGTTTAGGTGGAGAACTGATGAGGCCGGCAGGTGAGTACCACAGTGGGGTGTGACAGCAGAAGGGGGCCCTAAGGAATTCCTCTGTTTACCTATTTCCAGTGTGTTTTGCATATGTTGTGTTGAATGTGTAAGTAAAGCATGCACAGTAATTAAAAATACCGACTTTGGAGGCCAGTCAGCAGATGGGTGCACCAGAACACTTGTGAATAACTGTGTAAGAGCTGGAGGTACCTCTGGGGTCTGTCACATGTTCTCTTCTTCCATTGCTGCACACAGTGAACCTTTTTCAGGGTTGAACTGGCTTCCTTCAGTGATTTACTCGGATTCCTCTCCAGCAGAGATATGATCTGCACATTAAGACAGATGCCATCTTGGCAATAATGATTTTATCATGATGTGTGTGTGCAGAAGTGAAGCATAAAGACCATATAAACAATAGTCTGTGGGAAGCGTGGCATCACAGAAAAGGTGGAGTTTGAAGATTGTTGTACACTAAAAAGGAGGGGCATTGCAGGGAAAAGTAGCCTGGGTGGATAAGGAAATGATGCCGACTTGGTTTCCTGCTTGTGGGTTGAACAAAGGAAGTGCTACAGAGCAGATTCCAGCTTGGAAGATGTGAAGCCATCCAAAACTCATGGGTGAAGGAGTTTGAGGACCAAGATGGAAGAGTGATCAAATAGGAAGGGTGAAGGGGGCAGGGGGATTTCTGCAGTCTTTGAATGAGGTTACAGCCTTGTGACATGGAAATGCAGGCTGAAAGAACGGGTAGTTTTTTGTAATATGTTTTAGCTTTCAAGCGGCTGAATATTTCATGGGTTTGGAGTAGTGCAAATAACAGTATTTTGGCATGATACAACTGTGTAGGTGGAATAAGAGAAGAATTGGAAATGTTCCACAGATTGCCTGCATGTCTAATGAAGATGATGGTCTCAACCACAATAGAGCACAAAGGAGAGCAGAGAACTGAGGAGGAATCCCAAGAGACTCGGGTTTAGTCACACTGTACTTAACCTTGTGTGTGAATAAATATTGGCACAGAGAAGCTGACACCCAATATTGAGAGGAGTTTGTGTGACAGTGGCATGGTGAGGAGTGAGTTCAAGAGCAGATTTGGAGCCCACTAAGTTGATTATAAATGAGGATGATGATGAGCTGTGTACAGAGCCCAGAGGAAGATTCAAAGATTAAGGTGCAAGAGGAGAGGAAAACAAAAAGGTGGCATTACATTATACAGTAGCTTGTTCTGTCCTCTCCCTCCTCTCCACCAACTCTAAAGCAGCCTGGCAGTGAGGATGGATCTATACCCATCTGCTTTATTTGAACTGAGCACCAGGAGGTGAAATACATGGTATTCCCCAAGTGCCAGGTTGAGCAATACAGTCAGTCTGTTGTACAGAAATTTTGCAGTGTGTAAATCTCCATTCCCCCAAAAAAGCCTCAGAACACTACAAAAATACATAATTCTCAAAGTGGGTTTGTAAGCATAGAGCTCATTTAATTTTATAGATTTAAAATAATAAGGGCTTCATTATTAAAATGATATTTTCACGTGTTTGGAGTATCAAAGGAAATGAAGCTGCATCCAGTTTCATAGCTCCTGGCTCTGTGCAGTGAGCAGATGATGCTCCTTGGAGGTCCAAAAAAATGTGAATAAGAAGTAGGAAAACCTGCCATATATATTTGAATAGTTTTTTTCGAGGCTGTAATGATTTATCCTTGTCCAAGTTGGTTCACTGTCAGTGATGCTACAGGGCCATTTACAGGCTGGTGCAGGAACAAAAAGGTGGCTGATGTGTTTGTGCACACCTTGAGTGGCAGAGGGGGAAAACATCCCCCAAAACAAGGGATTTTCATGAATGATGGGACTAACTCATGTCAGAGAACAGTTTCTGCATAGTAGCTATTTTTTGTATAAGTGTTATTTCCTTTCAATTTTTAATATAACTTATTTTGGACATTTTTTTGCAGATATTCTTCAATTGAAAATTAACGCTAATGTAGTTTTATGTGGTTGTATCTTCAAAATTGCTAGAATTTTTCTTTTATTTTTGTATTTATTAAGTTATCAAACTTATTTTCTTGCAGTCTGCACTTTGATTGAAAAGCTGTCACTATCAAAAATGCCATTTAGAGGAGATCCAATAATTGGTATGTCCTGTTTTAAATAACCTTCCATGATCTTCATAGCTATTCATTAAACTAAAGTATTAACAAATTATGTTCTTTAAAGAATGAAGATTAGTGGGGTTGGGTAGCCTAAAAAAAATACCCCAAAAAATCCCCAAATAGTGCAGCAGATGCTGATACTATTTGAAGATTTTTTTTGACAAGAAGAAAAATGTATTAGTATTCAGCATCACCAGGCACTGTGGACATGGTAACCTGAGCTGGAAGAGCTGTACTGAGAGTCACAACCTTGTTCAGTTTGGGAAATGAAGGGAAGAGGTCAATCTGTGTAATTGTTGGCATGTGAAAAAACTGAGAATGTTGGAATTGAGAAGGTAAGAAAAATGAATGCTAATTTTTACACCTTTATATTCCAGGTGGTTGGCAGTGGTTAATAAATGACAGTCTAAGACATCTCACTCTTGTTTCCAGTGGTGCACGACAGCACATAAAGGTACAGTAGTTCCTCCTCCTTCATGTGGTCACATTAAATACAGAGTTAGAAATATTTTTGCTTTCCTTTGCTGGGTTATTTTCCATGGAATCTACTTGGGTTTTGAATGTTTTGTTTCTTAGATAGGTATGAAGGGGTATTTTTAAAGGAATATTTTGAACTCCTCAAAATTCAAATGGGCCTTTTTGAATAATACTCGAACAGTTATCCCAAAGTTCTTGTCTGTGTGTTTGGACAAGGTAGTTGTGCAGTGTGAGGAGTCACTGATGGCTGCTGGAAGCCACTTTCTGTGGCACTGAGAGGGTATTTTGCCTCTGTTTTGGTGTACCTGTAATTTATGCAAGACACGCTGATTTTGGTGGTTTCAGAGAACTTGTGTGAGAATCAGAAATCCTCTGGATGATCTCCTCAGGCCCGATGTGCCAACAGTGTTTTCCAGCTCTGTGAGCATTGGTTTAAGCCACCAGACTTATTCAGGACAACATGCTTAAATTTTCCATTAAACTCTGCTGCAAATCATTTTGCTGTGCTCTCAGACTGCTCTGGTTCTGAATATTAAACCCACTGATGGATTTCGTGCTATTTTATGTCCATGATCTCAACACCTCCAGTTATTTGCCTTTATTTTCCCAAGGAATCCCATGACAGTTTGATCTCGTGCTCTTAAAGGCTCTGCTGAATTATAAAGGCAAATTTTGTCTGCCCTATTAGAGCTTATAGCCATCACAGAGACAATTTGAATTTAACATGTTGTGTTCATCCTGGCAGGTTTTAATAATAAGATAAAAAGCCATTCCAAGTATCTTGCAGCTCATCTTGTCGTCCTTGGGAGACAGAGTGGACTGGAATGTGTCCAAATCACTGAAGAAAATTAAAAGATGAAATTTGAATTCTTAGGATATTCTTTCAGCATTACCCATGTATTCCAAGTGTCTGTATGTCTTATAACTGGAACTTCTAAGCCAAGCTTAGAATAATTAATTATAGGCTCTAGAGACTTGTGACTTGTTTGGTTAACATTAATTAATGTTGAGCAAAGTATATTTAGTAAGTCAATTCTCACTTATTTCTGTATCTGTTTTAGAGAGAAATAATTTTAAGGGCAGTGCTTAAGATGTTGAAAAGTTGTCTTTTTTTTTCTGACACACGGGATGCTCTTCCAGTGTGTCTTCATACATTTAAGGTGAAAAACATTAAATTTAGGAAGTAAAGGATCTGAGCAACCTGATCTGGTTCAAAATATCCCTGCTTGTGGCAGGAGGTTGGATGAGAAGCCCTTTAAAGGTCCCTTAGAACCCAGACCTTTCTCTGATCTACAGCAATTGGATAATTCTGTATATTTTGGTACTCTAATTCCTGTGGTAGTTGGAGTATTATTTAGAGAAATGCTGGTTTTCTTTCAAGTCCTGGATTTTGTATAGGGAACAAGTCTGAGGTGTCTTTGAGGGCAGAATGAATCAGCTGGGCAGGATTTCTCTGTTATATTGAAGATTTTTTTTGTACCCGGAGAACATGAGTATTATTAAGTATCATTGCTATTAACATGAAGTGAACAATGCATAGCTTTTGTATGCTCTCACATTTATTATAGTGTTGGTCAGCATTACATTAGTAGCTGAAAAGTGTAATTCAGCCATAAATTTTATGAGAAAACCTGTTACATGCTTTTAGAAATAGCAGCTGAATTATTTCGTGTTCTGTATCAGTGACTGAAACCACACTAAAAATGAGGTTCACGTATAATACACAACTTTTGGTCCTTTTCTAAACCAATTAAGATGGAGGCACAAGGCCTGTGATACTGGATCATTTGGGTTATTTGTTTATAACTAACCTTCAGTCTATGTTCTTTTTTTTTTTTTTTTCTGTATTTCCTTTCTGGAACTTTCTAGGGAAATAGGGCTTGTTTCATGTCAATCTGGCATCAGTATATGAAATAATGAGCTTTGTATTTTGTGATGCTGTACCATCCTGGAGGTCTTTCAGCTGAACTGAAAGTAAAGTTCATACATTAGTGTTGTCTTCAATACTAATTTATCTTACTGGTCACTTTGAAGGAGTAAGAGTAGAATCTGGTTTTCTTTTTTCTTACATAGGTTTCCTGTTCTTAAACCAGTACTGGGAAGAAATAAAAAGAAAGTAAATGCCAGTAGCCGAAGAGAATTATTTTTTTTTAAAATCCACTTAAAAAATTTAAGCACAGTTATCATAAAGTAGGAGCTGAGTAAATATATCTGTGTCTTCGTTGCAGGAGTCTGCAGTGTCTGCACTGGCTGCCCTGTGCAATGAATTTTACATCAATGAGGAGGGAGAAGCTGATCCAGCTCTGCAGGGTAATGACTCATGTTTACCAGAGAGGCACAAAATATTGGGCTGGACCTAACTTGCACTTTGGAGCTATTGCATAAATTGGGGAGGGGCATCACTGATTTTAAAGGACCTTAAAATTCTTCAGGAAAAAATGATAAAACCAACTGAAAGTCTGGGAAATGTCTCAGGGGCTTTGCTGGCTCGAGGTAAATGCAAGGTACCACAATAATGCATATTAGGAAAGCTATATTGCGTTTTTATGTCATACTTTAAAACAAAGAAGCAAAAATTACGTGTTTGTGGCAAATCCTAAATTTTAACAGAGCAAGGTATTTTCACATCATATATTGGTAAACTGTCTGCCAGGGGTTGTGGCTGATTTACAGAAGAATTGCTTAGGGATAGGGAGAGGACACCAGGGACACCCAAAGTTGTTGTGAACGAGCAA
The DNA here is from genome assembly GCF_001604755.1 of Lepidothrix coronata. Classification (NCBI taxonomy): domain Eukaryota; kingdom Metazoa; phylum Chordata; class Aves; order Passeriformes; family Pipridae; genus Lepidothrix; species Lepidothrix coronata. Next base: position 652,767 of record NW_016690422.1, on the reverse strand, counting down.
GTGAAACCTCCCGTGTTTGGACTGGGATCAGCAGTACAGGAGGAGGCCGAAACTTTTGTTTGGGGCATATGAATCAGCATCTTTTTTTATACCATTTGTCTCTGACTTCTCTTTATTTCGAGTATCAGATTGTATCGTGTCCATCAGAGGCAGGTTGCTGGATTGTACAGATAAATATTGTAAAAATATCAACATTTATGTTCTTGTTTTTTTAAATATGACAGTGAATTTACATATACTTAATAAAATAATGATTTTTTTTTTTTGCAATTAGTAAATCAGGTAACAGAATACCTTATTATTTATTTCTATTACAGTTGTCTCAAAATGAACATAATACTGATTACATACACAGTTACATGCAGTCCATGCCCCAAAGAAGGTTATGGCTGAAATGTAAAAGCAGTCTATCTTGATTTTTTTTAAAAAAATTATATATTGCTAAATCTCTATATTTAAAAAAAAATTATATATATATATATACATATATATATATTCCAAACCCAGCCCTTTCCTTCCTGGAGGTTGGCCCTGCCTCCCAGATTTTTTGTGGGCAGCATGGGAAGGTGTGATGTGGTGCTGAGGCAGATAAAACCCCACAGCCTCAGGGAAGGGTCGTGTGTAAAACCAGAGCACGCTGGGCAGCAGGAGATAATGCTGAATCCAAGCAAACAAAAATGAGTTGAAAGGTTGGTAGGTCACCTTTTATATAAGTATGAAGTTTCAGGTTGCTGGAGAAGTGGACTGGAAAACTCAACCAGGTGTCCAAATGAGCAGGGAGAAGGGATCTGCTGGAAGCACAGCAATAGGTGGCTGCAGCAGTTGTTGCTCTGCTCCTTTAGATCTTGGATTCCAGGTTAACTTTTCATCTGGCTTGTGCTTGAAAGAACCATGGTGATCTAGGGACATAATGAGAGTCAGTTTTATAGATACAGACAAAATTTTTCATCAGACTTTCTGAAATAAAACTGTTAGTTGGGAATTTCTCCATTCTAACAACCCTGCAGTCAGCTCTGTCTGGATTATATTTTTATTTGGCCTTGACTGCTCTGGAGCCTCCTCCACACATGACAACAGAAGTGCCATTATACACGCAAGCATCTTTTAAGAGAAAAAAAAAAAAGGTGTATTTTCATCTCTGTGCCAATAAAACCTATATATTCCATGCCCAGTAAATCCTGTCTGTTGAGGGATTGAAATCCACTACTGAAAGTCCTCCCCTTCATGTCTGATGGACACAGGAATGTGTGGAAGCTGCAGTGCAGAAGACACTCAGCAGCACTGCAGGTGCCTTAGATAAGTCAGTTAAAGCAGGTCTGAACATGATCAAGGGGATTAGAAGAAAAAAGCTTTTGGTAAAATTTAGCCAGTGTTTCACTATGGCTTGAGAGATTAAGATGAAAACACAAATCAAAGATACTCTAACAATTTGGCATTCTGAACCTGGCTCTATAAGGATGCTGCTTTATTGCATCGCTTCTTTTGCCTCTGTTTGTTTTGACCTTTTCTTTGTTTTATTTTTCCTGGCTTAATGTGTTCTGGTTTGGTTTTGCTGACTTTCTCTTTTAATATTCGTTTAGGATGGGCTGTGTAGAATTAATATTGTAGACACTTCATAGGCCCTGTTGGTTTATGAAGCTGAAGGCTCTTAGAAGAATATTAACATTTGCATTATACCTTCCACCGTAATTACTAAGTGGTTATAAGTAAAGAGCTGCTTGTTGTCGTGTCATTTGGCTAAAATGTCAATGTTAAATTTACATCAGTCCACGTGGAGACTGTCACAGCCTCACTGTTCAAGATCTTCTTGCTGTCACAGCAAGCACTGTGCTTCCTATGGCCTCAGGACTCTGTCTCACACTCCAGTGGTTTGGAAAGTTTTAAATGGTAGATGTGCTTATCTGAGGGTGTTTCTCACCTCTGGACAGGGAACTGGGTTCCTGATGTGAGGGACGAGTCGAGGCCTGTTGGTTGCACTGGGGTTTGAAAAAAGAGTCAGTTGTGATGAATGGGGAGTTTCTTATGGCAACTCTTCTTTCTTCCTCTAGCAAATATTGCTCAATCATTTAAATCTTAGATTACAGTAAGCAGTGGCACAATTATGTAATCTTCCCAGGAGCCCTAATTCATTTTCTTTGAGGATTAAAAGGTGTCTGTTCAGTAAAGTGATCGATAAGACCACCTTGCCCCTTCCTGAAGCAGAGCTGTGTTTAGTGCAGAGCTGAGTTTGTTACTGCCTTGGCTGTTCTTAGAAGCTTTTCTGGTGTACCTTGTTTTTCTCTGCATGTTCCAGAAGAGTTTATTATGAAAAATCAGGTAAAGGAAGTGCTGTCTGTAAGTCTGAGATAAAGACTGCAGCACAAATGTGTAACTAGATTCCTGACTTTTTTCATTCACCCTCATTTTCTCCTTCATATCGCTGTACTTGGTTTTTGAGGCTCCTTTTTCCATGCCCAGTTGAGTTTATTCCTGTGCCTTTTGACTGTGCTGCTGTTTGTAGAGCCACTGTCCCCATTGTGTTCTGTGCCAGTGAACAGAACCAAAGGGGTCACTTCTTCTTGAGCTTTCTCCTGCAAAAAACAAACAACTTTTTTTTTGTCTCTCTATAAAAAATGATATGAAATTATCTCATTGCTTAGGAATGATCTGTGTATGTGTTTAAACAAGGCTCCAGTCAATAGTTTTCTGGGGAAAACTGTCAGATAGCTGACCTTCACAAACCCAGAGACATCTCTTTCCTGACACAGATTACTTGTCTAGTGATGGAAAACGATGACCTATAAATATAAGAGAACTTGTTCCTTGTACTTCCATAGAAATTTGTGCTTATACCTGCTATTTGGACTTTTAAAACATGAGAACTCCTTAAAATTGAGAACTTTGTCTTTTCACTCTCTGAAAGAGTAGGATTAGTCTAAATATAATAAAGTCAAATTTTTAGACAGAAGACAAGAATTCATTCACGTAACAGTGAACATCTTAAAACCTGTACATTTGTCCTGGGGGAAATTAAAGGTATTCTGCATTTTAGTTTAACAAATTGCAAAATTCTCTAGCTGCTCTGTTTAGGGGATCTTTTCCTGGTTTGTTTCTTTCCTTACCCAAACATGAAATGGTAATGATGTGGTAGTTGCTTCTCACTCTGCAATTGTGTTTTTTCTAGATGAGCTGGTGACACAGTACGTTTCAGAACTACAAAACACAGAGGAAATGATCCGTTGTGGCTTTTCACGAGCTCTTGGGGCCCTTCCAAGGTTTCTGCTGAAGGGCAGGCTCCAACAGGTGAGAAAACAGGATCATTGGAATGAGAAGAGGGCACTCTGCCTTTTGAATGAAACCTGTGACAGTAATCAAGTAAATAATAATGGTCATAATTAAAGGTCTTTGTCAAAAGGGTTTGAATTCTAATGTACAATAACTCCAGAAAATGGTCATGAGTTGAGCTTGCCATGGTTTCTGATAATTAATGCTTAGTCCTGCTTTAGTAGTGTTAATGGAAGAGCCAGAGGCTGAATTATCCCTTTGCTGTAGGACATTGGTCCAAAGGGAAGAGGGAGCCATGAGGGCCAGTCTTGCTGAGAAACCAAACTCTGTTGCCTGCTTTCTTTCATGCAGGATTGAACTCATTATGATGCAATATCGAAATTTAACATCATAAAACACATTGGATTTAACTATCTCAATCTTTGTATCCTTCTCAGGTTTTGGAAGGTTTGAAAAAAGTTACCTTAATTTCCCCTGAAGATGTGAGCTTTGCAGAATCCAGGAGAGATGCCTTAATAGCAATTGCAAAGTATGTTCATCATCTTTATTTTTGTCTAATTGGAATTCTCTCTCTAGAATCTTTCTCGTGATCATTCTGCTTTCTGGTGGGAGCTGGTAGCCTGAGTTTTGACATCAGTTACACTGTGACACACAGATTTTTAAAGCAGGACTCTCTGCATCTCCATTATTCAGTTTATTTTTGATTCAGAGGATTATCACACACCTGAGGGTGGAGTACAGCTCTGATGGTGGTGTTAGTTTTTTATCAATTAACTGACTACATAGAGTATATTTTAAAGTTTGCCTTTCCCATGGGCTGCAATTTAATGAGCTTTGATGAAGAGGAAGAATATATATTTATATTTTTCCACAATCTTAAGAGGATTTAATTGGTTTAAAGGAATTGTGCTTTTTTTCTCTAGAGGAATATTTTCCATATTGACATGTCACAGTGCATTCAGAGCTAATAGTATCACAGTACACATGTATATTTTATGCTCTTAGAGTGTTACAGTGCAAAAAAAAAAGCATGTCTTCAAGGTAAAGAGGTTTAATCTCAAGTTCAGTGCACATTGTGTTGGCCCTTTGCTCTTCTTGCTGACTTCATTTAAGGAGAGTTCAGACTGACAGGTACTTGAAGCATGTTCCTGTGTGTAGTTTAGCAGACATGAAAGCAACTTGCTTCCCTGCTGAGGTTTTAGCTTTGCCAGTGTTCCTTTAAACTACCAAACACTGCTCAGAAATTGGCAGGTCAGATACAACTCAGTATGTGAGTTGTATTGAAATATGAAATATGAAATATTCCTCATTCCATCTGCAGCAGATGTTACGGGTGCTTGGAATGTTCGGCAACATAACAAAGCTTCATCCTTACATTTCTCCTTGCTAGTGTTGTGATTTTGCCCCCATCCCCTTTTTTTTTCTCTCTCTAAAGGGTTTGCCAGACAGTGGGTGTGAAGGGAGAAGGATCCCGGGAGGAATTTGTGTGCAGGGATAACGTGGATGAGATTTACGCGACGCTGCTCAACGGGGTGACAGACTACACCACGGACAGCCGGGGGGATGTGGGAGGATGGTAAGGTGCCCCACAGACTAGGACTTAAACACAGGGTCAGGTTTGATCTCTAATTAAAACCTGATGTGTTTCCAAAACCTAGAAACAGAGAGCTCCCAGGCTTCTGGAGGTTTGAGCCAAGGTAGGAATCCACTGCAGGAAGAGAAGTGAAAAGTGGAAGACGAAGGTTTGGTTGTCCCTTCCTCAGGGTGGTGGGGACTGTTGTGTTTAAAACTGAAGTTCAGGCTTATTCTGGGTTTGTGGATGGCATTATTTTCTATTAGTGAACATCAGGAATGTAATCAGTTGCAAAAAGTACAGGGATTTAAAACATTACTTCTCTTTTTTTTTTTGAAATAACACGTTTGGTGCTGCTTGAACTCTCCTGCTGTACATTCCTGCTGTGGGGATTTTTTGCCAGGAGAGGGAGCAGCTGTATAACGTGTTATAAACGTGTTAGTGACACGTTTTCAAGGCTGGTGGCCAACTGAGATGCATAAAAACTTTATAAATTGTGCTGTG
>NW_016690422.1:629538-644932 GCF_001604755.1 Lepidothrix coronata | reverse complement strand
CACCCATGAAAATTCAAATGTGCTTTGAGCACTAGATTTATTTTTTTTTTTGAGCTTCTTGGGCAATTTCAGCCAAAAACAAGTCAAGAAACACGTAAATCAGAGGGGGAAGGGAGATCCTTTCTCGTGGCACATTGTTGGCTGCTGAAGGCTTTTGTGGCCTCTCAAATATCAATGTTTTCTCATTCTGTTTATTCTAAACCATTGACTAAGGTGGAAAGATATGGCAAGAAATGCCATTTCTCTGGAGAGACCTTGTTTTTGGTGTGTAATTTTTGTCTCTCTGTAGTGGAATCATGGGAAAGTTTCACCAACTTTACTCCCCATATGCAAACTTTACCTTTCTTTTGACAGGTTGTTTGCTGGGACATGTCTGATCTGTCTGCAGGTGTTAGACATGAATATCCAAGTCAGATACTGTATGAAAAACTAGGAAAACATACCTTGCTGAAAGACTGCCAAACTTGTATTGAGCTACTTTGGAAAAAGTGATGTAATTTACCTTTTTTTACCATTATAACAAATGTCCCACCCAGTTTTAGATTGCATCTGCAGCTATTTGGAAAATAGAGGAGTATTTCTTTTCACAGGAGGCAGGTGTACCTTTTCAGATACTTTTTTTCCCCCCCTTTTTTTGAGTTATTGTTTTGAAAGGATGACATTGCCATGAGTGACTTAATGTGATGAACATGTTGGCCTGGACTCCTGCAGGGTCATGTAACCCACTGAGGATCTTTGGTATTGCCCTTGTCTGAAGAAAGAAACCACTCTTAACAGCTCATGGATTGACAAGGCATTTGGTTTAAAACAAGCATATTGCTCTTTTTTTTTTTTTTAATTGAAATTACACTCTTTTTTTTAATTGATATTTAGACATTTTGAAGGCAACAGATCTTCACCATCTAGGCATGACACACTTCAACCACAACTTTAGCCAGTCTTTTTCTTAAAACTAGTTATTATTTAACATAGAGGTTTAAGCCATTCTGAGTCACATTTTTTTAACTGTTGGTAATATTAAGCTTGAAAATTTACAAGAATATGATACTCTTAGCAGTGCTTAAATAGCTGAATGTCAAAATGTGGGTTGACCTTTTTAAAAAAAAATTTGAAGCAGGCAAAGCACTTAAGTTTAGATGCATCTACTTGCACACTGAATATTGCTAATCATTATCAATTTTAACTTTCTTAAAATAAAGAGCAAACCTGGTGACATCTGGCTGGAATGAAAAACAGGATGGTGAGGCAGGGGCTTGCCTGGAAGCTGGGATGACTGTTGTACCCTCGGTGCCAACATGAGCTCCATTTCACAGAGTGGGGCTTGGGGGGGCAGCTCTGTGCACTCCTTTTCCTCCCAAGATATGGTGACAGATCTCAGAGGTCATTGCTTTAGTAATTGTGAATTTTTTCCAGTGTCTTAGCTGAATTACTGATGTATTTGTTTAAATAAACCCTGATGCAGCCATTCTGATGTCTCTCTGTTTCCACAGGGTGCGTGAAGCTGCCATGACCAGTTTGATGGAGGTGACGCTGCTGCTGGTCCAGAACGAGGCAGAGTTAATTAGTGCCAGCATGTATGTAATTGTGCTGTTTCTGTGTCCCATCCCCTAGAACTACATTCCAGGCCATACAGGAAAGCACTGCTGGTACATTGTGTACTTACTCCCTTACTGAGTGTGACAGAACCTTTGGTAGAAGTGTGTCGAGCCCACGCAGATGTGGAGGATGTTGTGTCTGGTTTTCAGAGACTGACTTATTGAGAGAACCTGGATGGCAATCCCACCTTGGAAGTAAAACACACCTGTGGGATTTGGGCTATACCTGCCACCTCTGTGGAGTATTGTTCACTTTAATACAGAACAAACCCTCCCACTTATCCTCAGCATCACATCATTGATTTGGAATGTGATCAAGTGCAGGGATGAGTTTGCTTTTGTTTCTTTGCAGAATTATTAGGAAGGAAATACAGAAAAAAGGTCATTTACACTGAGATCCTGATTTCTAATTTTGTGATACAATACTCCTAATTACGAAAAAATTAATGCTAATTACCAGTTTTCAAGTGTAGCTTGAGCTGCAGCAAAACTTTCCTGATAGTGGCGTTGGTTTATGGACAGAACATGCCAATGGTTACCTGAATATATACATGATTTGGTTTTTAATAAAAGAAAAAGCCACAAACTTTGAAGGACACTTAAAAGGAAAATCCTGGGTTTTCTAGGAATACACTGTTTTTCAGGGGCTTCCTCCTCTTAATCTGTTGCAGTCAGAGATGATCCACAGGAAACTGAGAAAACCATTCCTGCCAGCTGGATCCCGTTTTCTAAATATTCTGGGTCTTGCTGTAACTGAAGGCATTTTAGCTGGTTTTACTGTCATTAGTTGTGCTCTCTGAAGGGGTAAAAGGGCCTTGTGGGACACAGTATTGTAGCTGGGAGCTCAGTTATGAACATAAGCAAAATAGGATATTGTTAAAAACTAGCCAGAGTTGAAGAAGTTGTTTATTTGGAATATCTGAGATTTAGGATAGACCTTGTCCTCTGCTATGTGTGCAGTTTTCTACTCAAAAGTGTGCTTTTCTCAAGGTTCCTGCTCTATCTCCATCAGAAGTGTAGCAGTTCCTTCAAACCATAAAACACTTTGTTATTTTTTTGGATGAAAAGTGGAGCAATAAGTGTAAAAGGTGGATGAAAAACTATGTAACATTAATGTCATGATGGCTTTTGATTAATATTGATCTATGGAAAATAAACCTTTAAGATTCTGGCACCATATGGGTGTCTTAAATCATTTTCAGGCTCATGCTGAAAAGATTAAACCAGAATAGTTTTATAGCAGGATAGTTTTGATTTCACTGAAACAATTTAAATAAACATTCTGCTGCTTAAATTATGTGATTAATTGTTTTCTTCTTTGTAGCTGCAGGCAGATTATGTGCTGGCTGGCCCAACAGTCAGCTGAAAAAATAGATAAATTTCGAGCTCATGCAGGATCTGTGTTCCTGACCCTCCTACACTTTGACCGTCCTCCAGTTCCACACATCCCTCACAGACAAGAGCTAGAGAGGATATTTCCAAGGTAAGATGTTGAAAAACATATCCTAAACCAGTGAAATAAAAAATAAATGCACACAATTAGACCTAACGCACACTATCTGATGTAAATTTTGGCCCTGTGTGTGGAGGAGTATCTGGTGCTGTTAGTCAGGGTTTCACTGAGGTGTCCTGTCAGTATGCATGAACATAGTTTTTTCCTGGACTGGAAAGCACTGACTGTTCATAATAGTGATTTTTAATTAATTATAGTATTTTAACCAAGCTTTAGTTGAAGTAGTTTTCCAAGATGGACTTTCTAGTTGAAGCAACAGTGAGAGCAGCTCATTCCTGAATGGTGCTGCTGGTACCTGGTTGGGATGAGGAACATCCAGCTCTGTGTGTTCAGGAGAATCACAACCTGCTCTGTCTGTGAGGCTGCTGATGGAGCTGGGATAGCTGGGGTGTTGGCTTTTCCTAGGATAAGTCTGTCTTTGGATCAGTCTTTGCGTAGCTGTTGGTGGGAGAGAGCTCGGGATGGAACTCCAGAAAGAGAACTTGTTTTCTGTGTGTGGAGAAAAGTGCCTGGGAAGAGGAAACTGTGATTCCAATTCCTTATCTGGATCAGGAGAAGGACTTGGAGGCTCCTTCACTTCACTGGCAGTGGCTGAAGCTTTGATTTGTGTTTTTCCCATATGCTCAAAGACCAGGGTTCAGTGTGATTTTTAGGTAATTCAGAGCCTTCCTTCACTGACATGGAGGAGCTGTCCCAGGAACACGGGGAGAAGAAAGGCAGTGCACACGTACAGGATTATTTTTCTCCTTTCCCTTTCCCCAGGTCAGAGAAGGAGACTCTGAACTGGAATGCTGCATCTGAAGCTTTCCCTCGGATCACCCAGCTCCTGGCATTGCCAACCTACCAGTACTTCGTGCTCCTGGGGCTCTCAGTGTCCGTGGGGGGACTCACAGAGACCACGGTAAGAGCAGGGAGTGGCTTTGTGCTCGGCAGGAGAGGGAGCAAATTGTTGCCTCGAGTGTCAAGTGCCTGCCTGTGGATGTTGCAGGTGGTGATTGCACTGAGAATTCAGGGTTTTTTTAAAGAAATCAAGTCGTGCTTTTAAATCTGATGGGTTTCTTATGTATAATCTTTAAAAGGAACAAGGAGTGAGGGTGCTTTGTTTCTCCTTTCCTGGCCTGACAGAACCCAAGAATTCCAGGCTCTGGGGTCCCTCAGCTCCCAGCTCTGTGCTGACTCTCCCAGCTGGGAACAGAGGCAGAGCCCTCAGCTCAGTGCAAGGTGATGGCTCATCTCAAATGAGGTGAAAACCTGTTTTCATTTGTCACCTGATGCAACTGTTAACTATTAGTTGTCAGTGTGTGTCAACAGTATTCACAGATTTATTTTTTTTATATATTTATACATTTTCTACTGAAGTACCAGTGAGATGCCAGAAGTTCCATTACTTGAAAGAAATATCGTTCAAGTCTCAATCCTCTGAGCTTTGCAATCACTCTCTCATTCTTCTGGCACGAACAATCTCTTTATCACTGGCTTTGGCAGTCTGTTATGCTGCCAAATTCTTCCCAACTTCGTTATCATTTTAGTGTATCCTTCTGTCCTTATATTACAGCTTGCATTGGTAGTTTCAGAATTCTTGGTTTTAAGATATTTGGCTTCCAACGTTTTTGTGATTTGATGTAGCCAAGGATGTAAAATACGAGAAAACTGTTGGGGTAAGGACATGGTTCAATATGATACCACAGAAATATCAGACCAGTAACAGAATATTTTGGACTGTCAGTTGAATCTTTAACTCCCAGTGGTCCTGTAACAGGAGGAGGTTGTGAGTCAGCACCCCAACAGTGGTTAAGTGTGTTTCTAATTAAGATTTCCATCTCGAATTAAGAGAGTTGGTAGAAAAGTGAAAAGTATTGGGAAACAGTTTTTGTGGGGAGGGAGCAGCTCCTGCTGGGTCGCAGGAAGAAGGAGATAAAATCACTTTGAGCTTGTGGCTTCCCCTTCTCAGTCACAAAAAGCCCAAATGATGGGGTTTTTTGCCTGCTGTTGTGGGTTCTGCTCTTGGGATCAAGAAAAGTCCATAAGCCTTTGGGTTTGATGTAGCTGAGTATTTGTTGTCAGTGCAGTCTCATGTATTTAAACCAATTCTGAGCATTTTAATGTTTCTAAAATGGCAACTAATTATATAGCAACGGCTATTTTAAAACTCTGGAAACGTGTGTGTATTGGTTTGTGACAATAATTATGGGACAGACAATGTAACTCTTAACAGATTTCGTTAATGGCAAACATGCACATGAAATTCAGCTTTCAGTCAAACACAATTATGGGAGGCTCCACCAAAACCAAAGTTATTTGTGTAAGTATAAAAAAGGAGGAAAGCTGTGGGGAAACAGACATTCTGGCTGCTAACTGAGGTCAGGGGAAAATTCTTATTCAACATTTTAACTTTTTTTTTTCTTTTTTTTAAAGTCTTGGGTGCATTTGGTTTTGAAAAGTGGAAACAGTTTGGTTACAGTTAGCTCCCTGCCCTTGTTGCCACCAGCCAGTCTGCAAAGGGAAACCTTCAGCACTGTTTTCAAACTCTGATTTTGAAATGTTAACTTTCTGTGACCCTGCAGTTTTCCTTAACGCTAAAGGCTCGTTCCGGTTAAAATAATCTCAAGGGCTTTGGCTTCAGAAAGAAGATGATCTAATTCTCTTTGGAGTCAGCTGGAAGTGCAAGGGAGGCTCCAAGTACAGGGTACTTACACTTGGGATTATAGATGTGTGGTGAATTACATTTAATATCTAAAATGTGATATAGAAATTAAAATCGATGTGTTTTATAATAACTTGTGTTCCAGCTACTCTGTCAAAGCCTGTAGCTGAATATCCAGGGACTGATTTAAAACATTAACAGCAAATTTTGAGAACTGTTCTCTATTAAATCCATATGATAGAAGCAGATTTTTAAAATCTCGGATGAAGGAAAAGGATTATTCAGATATGTGTTCTTGCAGTAACATGTTCTTGTGACTCTTCCCTCTCTTAAAAAAAATCTGTGCACATACTCACATGGACATGGAATTTGGAAAGTTAGGAGGTTCTTTTATATACTGCGAGATAATCTGAGTTCAAATGTCAGTTTGTCTTTCAGTCATCTCAGGGAATTAGCAGGAGAAAGGCTCTGTTGTAATTCCGTGGCCAGTGGCTATTTTCCCCCAGTTAAAATTGCTCAGCAGTATATTTAGCAGGAGTAGTTCTTTGTTTGGCTTTTTAAAGAGATTTTTCTGGAATGAGCCATGTGGGGTCTCTGAAGAGTTTTGGTGGAAGGATTGTAGCTGGAGCATTGGAAGTAATCTGGAAAAACAGAAGATGTCATTCCCTGTGGGATTTGGCACTCTGCTCCATCGCCACGGTTCAAAGGGCACTTTCTCTGTGTAAAAGAATCTTCTGATTATCCATCTGGCCCACAGTGATGCATATTTCTTATGGCTGCATGAAACCCCCCTCAGTGAGTGGAGATCAGGACTGTACAATGCTGCTCTTTCTCCAGGGCTCAAACCCTGCAGTTGCAGGGGTCAGGATATAATTTGAGATATTTTTATTATTGAACTACGCTACATTTCAAATTTCGTTGAAGCACAGAATGTCCTGTTATTCCCCTTCCCCCCATAAAGAATGCAAATTACATTTTAAAATGTTATAGAAACTGTAAGTAAAACCTTAAAAAAAAAAAAAAAAAGGAAGCAACCTATTATGAACATCAAAAAGTTCCTCCCAGTCCAGTACCAGGGCTGTGTTACTGTGTTAGATCATACAAAGGAAAATGTTGGGACACTCGTAGATGATGCTCTAAAACATCTGGTTACTGGGACAAATTGTATGCAAATTAATGCATAATTGGTTTGAAGAAACAGGCCCTAAATCCTGTTTCCTTTGTTGACAATTCTTGAGCAAAATACACTTGAGAATAATTCCTGGAATTCTTTTCTTAAAGGGAAAAAATAGTGTGACTTATGATATTCATACTTCACATAAAGTGTCCCTGGTTTGAATCTCAGAGTTATTGGCCTCCAAAGTTTTGATTGATTGAAAGAATGTTGTAAGTAAAACAAGGGGGACATGGTTTCACTTGGGCTAATGTTTAAATGATGCACAATTTTTTTCTGCAGTTACTGTGAAAACAGCTACTGCCACTTCAGAGCTGTAAATGTGTCGGGATTAGAAATGATCCAAACCCGGGGTTATTTATTGACCGTGACGTGGTTCCTGCTGCACGTTACAGGCCTGAGAAGGTCTTGCCCTGTGGAAATGCTGCTCGAAAACTGCAGGTTTTGGTACATCTGGTTGTGTCTGGGCTTTCCCAGGAGTTCCTCACTTGGCTTCCATTTGGGTGCATTGGGGGAAGAGGCTGAATTTTGTGAGGTTACCTGGGGCTCCCAGGAGACTGGTTAGATGGGAGAGGGACACCCACTGGGGTCTGTCCATCTACTGAACATCTCCTATCCAGAATCTTCCTTTTTCATCATATGCCACTGGCTTTTTCATCAGGTCTGTCCAAGATAGTGCTGCAAAGTACAAACCAGAGCCCATGTGTGCACTGGGCATCTTAATCACTGGCGGGTAACAGGGATTTTGTGTGTTCTGTTACAAACTGGGATTTTGGATGCTCTTACAAACTGGGATTTTGGATCCTGTTTTATAAGCTGGATGCCTAAGCTAATTTTTTTTTTTTTTTGGCCATATCATTCCCACCTGCTGCCTCAAAACTGGTTTTAGAAGTATTGTGCTTTGGTTTTGCAACAAACTCGCTGGGAACAATTTCACGAAGGTTTGTGCCCAGAGCTGCAACGTGCCTTTCCACTTACTGGAGCTACACTTCCTCATACTTTCCCATGGTTCAGGAGATAAAATCCTTAGGACTTTATTTTATCATCAGATGAATGGTCCCTTTGAACACTTCACTGTATCATGTATTGCCTGTCACTGCAGTATCTGCTGTTGGTTTAAATGTTGGAGGAGTCGAGCCTTGGCAAACCCTGTTTTTACTGTTTCATAAGAGCAAGGTCATTCTCAGGCCTCCTCTCAAATTTGTATCCAAAGTTGTCCCAGTTCCAACCCATTAACCTCCTAATTTCCTCTCCCAGTCCTTGTGGAACCCCAGGGAAAGGTGAATGTCACACGTTTGATGTGAATTTGTGATCTGCATAGATGAGGAAGACATTTGGAAGTGCTCTTCTCTGCTGTAGTCAGGAGCAGTTAAGGTGGTAGCTCAGACACTGAGGATTGTTCACCTGGGGGGGAAATCAGGGGATTTAACTTGTTCATGTCATGTTACCTTGTTATGTTGGAGCTTCTTCCAGTAGTTCCTGTGATCTATACTGACTGTTGGGGAAATGTCCCATTTTTAAATCTCCCAAGCAATTATGTGATGGCTTATCCATCCCATCCCATTATATTGTTTGATTCCTGGCTGTCTGCATCCTCCAGTGTTTCTGGTATCCTGCTGCTCTGCCTTGGCTCTGCCCAGCTCTGGAGCACCCTACCTGTACCTGTGCTTGTTGCCCTTTTCTTTCGTGCCCATTCTTGCCTTTTCAGTCATTTGAATTGCAGGAAAAGCACTGAGTCATTCAGCTTCCTTCAAAGAATGGTGTGGGATCCCCGAGGTAGTTTAAGAGACAAAAGAAATTGGAGAGAAAATGACACCTTTTTAAGATCTTCTTCTGAGATGGGCTCTTTCTTCTGCTTATCATTGATCTCTGCTCATAGAAGGTGCCAAGTCAAAATATTTCTCCTTTATTTTGGTTTAAAGGGCAATATATAATAATTAAACAGATTTTAAATTTTCAGGAAATCGTTTTTACAGTTCTACATCCTGTAAAGACCTTTCAGTGTCAGGACCCAGTTTATACTGGGCACACAGGGACACACCAGCATTGCTTTTGGAGTGTGGAAGAACCACACTGGGGGCAGTTCAGTGTAGGTGAACACTGTACAAACTGTACAAATGTTTTAACAATTTCACTCTGATTTGACTGTCATTTTGAAACTCAGAATAACCAAGTAATTTCTTTCAGTTGCTTTCTAAAGAAATATTTGTGCTCCTGCTTTGCCCAGGAGGTTTCACTAAGAAACAATTGTTCAGGTAGCAGGCTGCTGCTTCCCAGGATTGCTGGGCTGTGCTGTTTGCACGTAGGACAAAGCTTTGGGAAACTAGTTCAGGGTTTTGATTCAAGGCTAAAATGTTCTTGTTGTACTGATGCACCCATAAATGTTACTGGTATGAAATTTAACTGAGAGAAAATGTTTATATAGAGATTCCTCTCATTTGTTTTTGGGACGACGTTTGTGACATTTCTCATTCTCATCCAGTATTTTTTTTCTTTTCTTGATGAAATGGTCAGTCCTCTGAGAGGCTGAATGAGCCATCAAAATGCTCTGTGTGAGCTTCAGAAAGAAAATCTCCCCTGACTGCACAGGCTGACTCACTGCTTACAGCCCCCTCTTGACCCAGCAGAAAATCATTTAAACTAAAACTAAAAGAAGTTGGTATTGCAGAACTGATCCACCCCACCTGCCCTTCCCACAGCCCCCCCAACCACCACCCCCTTCCCCAAGAGACGTGACCAAGCCCCAGCAGGACGGATAATCCTCACATCAGAGTCAGGAGGATTCAGGAATCTGATTATGTTCATCCTTGATGAGATGTTTTCCTTTGAGGTAATTTCTGTAACAAAAAAAAAAAAAAAAAACAAAACAAAAAAGCCCACCAAATTTTTCTTCTCATCCTCAAGGGAAGTAAATTATTTTTTTAAATTATTTTTATTTATTAATAATTAATTTTAAAAGATGAGGCTGGAAACTAAAATTCCAACCTCTTCCAGAAGTGGAAACTCTCAGCATTAGTAGTGATGCTGATGGAGCCTGTTGCAGCCCTCTTCCCTTGGTTCCAGGGTGCACTGTGAGCTGGGGGAGGGCACAGATCCCCAGGAAAGGGGGGTCCCACAGAGACTGTGGCTGCTCCCCCCCCCCACAGCAGGTCCTTGAGGGAGCAGCCAGCCTGGTGAACATGGCAGCTCCTGGAGATCATGGAAACATGGAATGGTTTGGGTTGGAAGGGACATTAAAGCTCATCCAGCCGTGGGCAGGGACACCTTCCACTAGCTCAGGTTGCTCCAAGCCCCGTCCAACCTGGCCTTGGACACTTCCAGGGATGGGGCAGCCACAGCTTCTCTGGGCAACCTGTGCCAGGGCCTCTCCACCCTCCCAGCCAAGAATTCCTTCCCAATATCCCATCTAAGCCATGGGGAGCTGTGGAGTGACACTGCAGCCTGTAATGGGTCACAGCTGGTGGAACCCCATGGCCCGTGCCCAGCTGAGCTCTGAGCATCAGCACTGACCCCTCCCCTGCCATCTTTCTAAGTTGGCTGATTAGCACAATAAAGTTAAACCAACAGTCATTATTTCTGAGTTGTTTTTAATTTTTAACCCGAGTTTACTGCTGGTTTGTGTGGCCAGCAGCTTGTCTGCATGGTTCAGTTCCATCAGCTGTTTAGTAAATATTACCTGGTGAACTCCTTGTGTGCTTTTTAACTTTCAGAGTCATAACAGTGTTATTACTTGAAGTGAAGCAGGATAATCATAGTGGTTTGGGGATGTTTTGTTTTGGGAGAAAAAAAATAACAAACCTTTAATGTGGTCTTTTTTCCTGCAATGGCAAAACTTAAAAAGTTAAAAAGACTTCTTCCTTGAAAAAGGATTACTGAATGTGAAGTAACCATGGTCCTGCTGGATATTGTAAGTGATTTATACATGTGGCTGCTGCTGGAATTGTGTTCCCAGTGCAGGGGTGCTCCTCAGTGGGCAGGGACAAGGCAGTCCTGCACAGCCAGTGTCTGTGTGTGTGGCAGTGGGGTTTTCCCCTGTCCTTCATTGGAGATTCCTTCTGTTCCAGCTCAGATACTCTGCCCAGAGCCTGTTCGACTACATGAAGAAAATCCAGGGTGATCCCAGTGCTCTGGAGAGTTTCTGTGAGACGTTGCTAAAGGTCTTTGAGGACAACCTGCGGAATGACCGGTAATGGATTTCCTTGGCTTTTTTCCCTCCAACAGCAGGTGTTGGAAGTCAGATGTGTGGCACATCAGTTTAAGTCTGCCTAGATGGGGTGTGTCTAGCCATGTGCATTTGCTTTAGCACATCTGGGTTTTGGAACAGCACGACCTTTGGTAAAATGAGTAACCAAGGGGTGACGGTAAAATATTTTCCATATTCAGGTTTTATAATCATAGAGTGGTTTGAGTTGGAAGGGACCTTAAAGCTCATCTTGTTCCACCCCCTGCCATGGGCAGGGACCCTTTCCACTCTCTCAGGTTGCTCCAAGCCCTGTCCAGCCTGGCCTTGGACACTCCCAGGGATGGGGCAGCCACAGCTTCTCTGGGCAACCTGTGCCAGGGCCTCCCCACCCTCACAGGGAAGGATTTCTTCCTAACATCTAATCTAAACCTACTCTCTTTCAATTTGAAGCCATTCCTCCTTGTCCTAACGCTATTTTATTTGTATTTTGTTTCTTAACTGTTGAAATGAAAACATGGCTGTGGTTATTCCTGTTGGTTCATTTGGTGTTGTAACTTCTGACACAGTCTGTGGAATACACTGTTTATATTCTAGAAAATTAATATTTTTCTGCTACTGTTAATTGTGTTTTCAGGACCCTGCAAGTGTAAAGCAGGAGTGTTGTTAATAAGTTTTTTTTCTTTTGGCTGGGAGGGAGTGTCCCCTCAGCCAAGGAGGGTGGTTCAGCCAACACACACAAGTTCCCGAGCAACCCTCCTTGTGTAAGTCAGGGTTCTAATTTAAATATGTGTAGGCACATAGGATGTTTCTTTCTTTGCTTCTGATTAAAAATAGTATATATCTGTATGCCAGGGAATGTATTTACATTGTTGAATTGTTTTCTTTCCTCAGGGTGTCTGTGCCTCTCCTGACAATGCTGGACCAGCTGCTGGCAAATGGCTGCTTCGACACATTCACTGAGCAAGAGAAGTAAGTTGCTGGATGTCTTTTTGGTTTATTTTCCACTGTCCAACAGGCCTCTTAAATCTTACCCCGGGTGCTGCTGAGTGTTCTTCTAGGTGTGGGTGCACAGGGCTCCAGGTGTGAGTGTGTATTGTAGTGTTTTCATTTTCCTGAAGTGGGACAGCTGAGACCCTTGAAAGGCTCTCGATAAAATCTGTGACTCTCACATCAGTTACTGGTTCATTGTTTAACAACCAGGACATTAATCAAAGTCAATTTACATGTTTTACATGGCATACTTGGACCAGTATCAGATCCATTCTTGCCTTCTCCAGCTTCCTAAATCCATGCCATTGGGGTGCATTTCTTGCTGTACTGGGAGCCTTGAGCACTGGCAGTGTCCTGGTTTGATGCTGCAGAACAGTGTGTGCCTACAGGCTATGGCTTCCCCAGTCCCACTGTCTTGGTTAATGTGAATATCTCTGAAGAAGTTAATTAAGATTCTAATAGGAATAATAAAAAAGGCACGTCTCAACTCTTTCCCTCCCAAGTTCAGTCTTCTGGAAAGTATTTAGTTCAGGAATGGATAAGCATGAGTAAGATATTCCAATATGAAATCATATTTTTTTGCAGATGTTTCAGAAAAGAATTATTTTAATTTCAGTAATATTAAAATCTATTCCACAAGCTCTCCCAGGCAGCATCTTGGCACATCTGCAGATGTTTGCAGAATTGTACAACGTGGGTCCTATGAGCACATATCCAGGACTGGGAATCTGTTGGTTCAAGAATTGCTCACAGCAGCTAAATTTGAAAAGCATTTATCATTCTTAAAGTTTTAATTGAGCCTACTCTTGTCTTGAAGTGTGGTTTTAGATAATCTTTCTTAAATTGCATTTGGCAGTCTCTGTTTGAATGGGAATTTAAAATGAGTCAAAGACAGATGGAATGAATATTACTTGTTCATTTTGTAATCATGCCAGGGATCTGGGGCTTCCACACAGGCTCCAGGCTTCCCTGTTGGGGAAGGTAATAGATTATGGGTGGAAATCCCAGGTAAAGTCTTGTCTCCCACATCAGGGGTCACTAAACAAAAAGCACATGGTGGCATCGCTGCCTTTGCTGTGTGGCAAAGACACAACCCTTTGTGGTGCCTTTGTGAGGCTTTGTGTAAAAAGACCTGAAATAAAATCCTGGGTGATTGGGAAGGAAAGATTTTGAAGCTGATCCTGAGGTATTTCTTCCAGTTTGATGATGAAACTAAAGAAGAAAATTAATAATGAAACAGCCAAGTGGATCATTCTCATGTCAAGAGAGTGAAGTGCTGGCCTGAACTTGTTGTCGTAGAGAGTCCTGGAAGGGCAGAGCTCAGGAGAGTTTGGAGACAGCTAAAAAAGATGGAGGGTTTAGTTCCTGCATGTGGCAGTGTTTTGGTCACATAGGTGCCTCCTGGAGCAGAGGTGACCATGAGTGAGTTACTGTGGATCCTTCACAGGGAGCCAGGTGAATGCCCCGGGCTCTGCTGTGCTCTCAGAGCCCCTGTGTGGATCAGCACATGGATGGATGAGCCCAAAATTACATTAGGGCAATGTGTGCATTTTGTTACTCTGGTGTGTGTCCTTTGAGTGCAGTTAGGGATGGAAACACTGATCCTGGCTCTGAGAAATACAGCACAGAATGAGCCTGAAAATTGAGACACGTCTCAGGGGCCTGAAAAGGCCACATTGTGCCTGCAGTGTCAGGTAGTTTTCAGATAGAGTGTGACTGAAGTAAGAGGGCTGAGATACATGCTTGTCTTTTTCCCTGGGGTGTTTGTTTCCCATTTAATCTCCTTCCCTCGTTTTTTACCACATTGGTCTGCGTAGAGTTTTAGCAAGGGAATTGGGATCTAGGATGTCTGGCATCAGGATTATGCCTAAACCAGCAGCTTAACAGGCAACTGTCACATTATAAAAAGGTATCTGCAAATGCATTTTCAAGTTTCAAATGGAAATTGTGCACTGTCCTGGAGCTTGGTTTTCTAATAAAACATCAGCAGTCCAGAGTGGGTGATATCCAGCAGTGCTTAATTTAACCAGGATTAGGAGCTGGATCAGTGTGATCCTTGTGAGGAGCTCAGTGCTCCAGTTAAAACCAGTTGCCACAGGGTGTCACTCCTGCCCTGCACAGGCAGAACCTGCCGGGCATTTTCCTGCCTCTTCACACCCTGCAGCTCATACAGTTTGGAATACAAAGCTGGACATTTCTGGTGTCGTTTTTCAGCTGAATCTCAGTGTTGGGGAAGCTCTGTGTGCCTGGTGTGTGATCTCTGCAGGAGGACAAGTGAGCCCCTTTCTCCTGAATGCTCGTGCTTAAGTAAGGTGCATTTGCCATGTGGCCAAATGTGTTTCTCTGCCAGGGCCCTGCTGAACCTGCCAGCAGGGCTGGGAAGTGTGGGGTGAATACCTGTCCTGTAGGGTTGGAAATGAATCAGCTTTAGTGTCACCGGGGTCATCAAAAGGCTTTTGGAACCAGTTTCTCTGTTGTGCTTGGCTTAGTTTGAGCTGTAGTGTGAAAAGAGCAGCTCTGCCTGTCGTTTTCCAGGCTGTTATTTCTTCTTTGTCTTAAGGTGACAAAAACCTGTGTGACCAGCAGAGAGGTTCCCCCTCCCTTGCCCTGGAGTGGTTTGTATCACTGCATGAGGAATGGCACTGCAGTGGGTTGAAAGTGCTTTTCTCCCAGTCAGCTCGAGGTGGTTCCTCAGCCTCTTTTGCTGTGTGCTCACAGATTGGGCCAAAATAAGAAGGGTGTGTGGAGGAAAGTGGGGGGCAAACCATTGCTCTGGGCAGCAGGGCAGGTGTGAGCTGGACCAAAGTGTTGGTGATGCTGCAGCATCCCTCACCTGCTGCTCCCCCTGCCCTGTGTGCCCTCCCAGCCCAACAGGGCAGCAGGTCCCAGCTGCAATGTCCTTCCTTCTCCTGGTCATGAACCCCAAACCTCGTAATCCCATCCCTCTGTACAATTTGTGGAGTTGCACCCATGACAGTGTAGGGAGTGTTCATGGATTAGGGACAGCTGGAGGCAACGGGCACACCTTGAAACTGAGCTCTTGGAAATACTGCTCTGAACTCACAGTGGCTGCTCTTCCAGCACAGAGGTACCTGTCAGCTCATGCTGGTGGTGGGACATGGACAGGGAGGACAAAGGACAGTGAGCTGAGGCTGCTGGCAAAGCTGGCAAAGCTGGCACTGGTCATGACTCCTGTGGCTGCAGAGTTCTGCTGCTCCAGGGGGTGAGTGGTCACCAGAGATGCTGAGGTTGCCCAGAGCCCAGATGGATTGTTGGCTCCTTCGGAGCACAGTGA